>NC_043015.1:12748081-12885581 GCF_006345805.1 Octopus sinensis | reverse complement strand
ATGGAGTGGAGATACATATATATATAAGCGGTCAGTAGGTAAGATAAGTGTCACAATAAGTTTTGTATATACAATAAGGAGTATATGCAGGGATAGTTGTTGTACAAAAATCTTGCAAGAGCTACCTCAAAAGTTGCTATCAGAGAGGTCACAATGTAGAGGATTGTAATAGTCTTGTTGGAAACATCAGTATACTTTTCATGAAAGCTATGATTATAACTTTAAAACTGATGAGAACCCAAGACTTCTGTGATATGAATCAAGTTGCCATCTATAGCACAAATATCAGGAAACCTGCCAAGCAACTAGTTATCCATCATTCAGGTGGTATACTACCAGATTGATTTTATTCTGATACAAAGGAAGGTAAACTTTTCTCTTACATAGATTTATTGGTTTGTGGAAGCAGAGGGAAAGAATGTTAACTCAGAGTAGGATAGTATGACAGGTAAAAGATTCTATGTTAAGGTAGTAGATTCTTTTATCTGCAGACAAGCAAAAGTTGGTTTGTTATAAGTCTTAGGTTTATGAGTGAAGTAATGCAGTTTGTTAGTGATTACCTGGATGCAATACATCTCTAGCTTTTTCTTTTTCCCCCTAACCAAAATAAGACCTACTGTCTTGTTATTTTAAGCCAGATTTTGCCATTTAGTTAATGATTGTTCTCATCACTTAATGTAATTTTAATAAATTTCTTGCATTACAACAAGAAATGCTCCTTCACTATTAAGTTTCCTTGCAGCAATCCTTCATGAGTATTCCATATTTTCCGTTATTCTAAGTACCATATTGTGTTTATTCACAAAACCCTACACACTTCCCTTCTTTCCCTAAGGAATTCACCAAAGTTTAATCCTTAGTCCTCTCCTATTCATCATAGTCTTACAACTCATCACATAAGATCTTAAGACTGACTCCTATATACTGATGATCTAGCTGAATCTATAGGGGAATCTATAGGGGAATCTATAGAACAGAAATTTCAGGCATAGAAACTAAACCAAGGATTGAGAGGTCTTAAGGCAAACATATATATATATATATAATATATATATATATATATATATATATATACACGCACACACACACACGTATAAATGTATGTGTGCATATATATGTGTTCATATATGCATATATAAATGTATATGAGTCTATATGTGTGTCTGTATATATATCACAGTCCTGGCAAGTTTTCTTGCTGGTTGCCTCTAGATTGTAAACGATATTATTGATAATGGCACGAAATTACGTTTGACATCCTGGCCAATAACTGATGAGGAATTGGTGACTTTCTGTGTTTGTTTTCCATTCATCTGTGCATTTAGTATGTTTTTGAACTTGGACATTCTGTGTTTTTCTTTTTTTGTTTGTTTATTATTATACGTGTTTGACTTCTGAAAGTATTATTCACACAATGCAACACACTCCTTATTTTATTACCTGTATATGTTTTTTTTTTTCATGTAGGAAAGTGTGTTTTGTATATGCATGTGTAAGCGGTGTGTCATGTCTGTGCATATCCTCTCCACAATTATCTCTCTGATAGTCACTTTTGACCTAATTTTGAGAAGATTTTTGTACAAATTAGTCCTGCATACAATCCTTGTGGTGTACATTAAAATATTATTGTGACAGTTGTCTAACCTACCGGTAACACATACATTATCATTTGTGTATGGGTGTATATCTATGTCTGTGCATGCATATGTGTGCATATGCTTGTTTTCGTATATATCTATATATTTCCATTTCACTGTTATGTTTTCCCTGCAATGTTTCCTTTAATTATTCAAGAGATTATATTTCATCACAGATACAGAGTAATAGGGTGATGTTTCACTCAGTCTCTATAGATGACTAATACACTTTCCTAATAGAATACCAGCACTGGTAATATATTTCTTTCAGCTTTGTTGAAATGACTCTCTCTGCTTACCAATGCTGATTGTAACAAGCAGTAGCACATTGGAAGCTGTTCATTCATTTAGTTTTTAATGATTTTTTTTTGTGCTTTTACATACAAATGGCACAATATATTTATACAATATATATAATCCATAGAATTATGGAAAGCATGGTAGAGAAAGAACAAAGTTCTCAGCAAGTGAAATCCACAGCCAAATTTCAATTCCCTGTGAGGATAATGCTGGTGCTACATTGTAGTCCTACTTGACTTCTATGGTTACATCAAACTGTGTAAAACTAGAGTTCATTTGTATTACTAGCATTCAGAAGGTTGAAAGAGTGACTGTGAAACAACAAGCAAGTGAAGTGCAAAGTATACAGAGCAACAGTATTATACCTCCTATTATGCAGACCAGAGTTATGCAGATACTTTCAGAAATTATTTGCATTAATGATGAGATACTGAGAGCATGAACATTACAGTGAAAAATCAATGTCAAAAATACTTGCATCTAGACAATGTTAAGCTCCCTTGGAAATGATACTGGTTCATTGAAAATTCAGCTAGCTTGGGTATGTCCAAAGAAATTCAATTGTCAAGTCAAATACTTTACTCTCAGTTATATGAAAAACTGGGAAAGACCTCACCTGTCACCATGAGACTGATAACTGCAACTGAACCAAACATCTAATGACAGAAACCAATGGAACAGATCAATCCATTTCTGATATAACTTAAGACATTTCATAAAAGCAGTTGTACATTGATTACCCTTGAAAATAGTTGTGCTTCCAAGGTAGCAAACTGACCGATACCAACTGTCTAGGTATAATTGTCTGCATCTCACAGACAATAAAATCTCTGAGTGGTTTGCCAGCTGCTACACTACATCTATACAGGTGAAGATTACTGCTTCTATGACCCATGCCAGTATCTCAAGAGTTGATGGAAACAATCATAAGCAATTATCTGCTACATTACTTTCAGCCTCTCTCCCTTCTCACAAGTACATTTTTTGATGAAGTCAGATCTTCAAGAGATTTGTGCATCCTTCTACTTCCTATGATCTCATTTTTGAGAACTTTTGTGAAAGCAATACTGTTAATTTCAATATTAGTATCTCCTTCAACTATGTCTGGCATGTGACCCTCTGCTTTCTTATAGGACTGAAAGTTTTCTCTCAGACTGCTACATGCAACCTACACCTTATATGTATGTGTGTGTGTATGAACACACACACACACACACACACACAGAGGTATGGCTGGAAGTCTACAGTCCAAAGCGGATTTGGTAGAAGGAACCAAAAGAAGCCCATCCTATATATATATATATATATATATATATATATATATGTATAAATTGTGTGTCTATGTTTATGTTTACCCTTGTCGTGACATAATATGATGGTTATAAACGAGCATCGCCATCATACAAGTAATGTTGTCTTGCTTTTGGTTTTCTGTGGAAACATCTCTGCCCAAGAAGAAATATTATCTTGCTTAGAAACAAGTGAGGATTGGTGACATGAAGGGCATTCTGATCATAGAAAATGTGCCTCAAACTCCATTTGATCCATTGCAAACATGGAAAAGTTGGCATTAAAATGATGATGTTGATGATCCCATAATTGCGGGCATATTTGTCAAATTCTGTTCTTTATAATATTTATTGCCTTTATACTCTACTAATCTCTCCTTTTCTTTCTTTCTCTCTCTCTCTCTCTCTCTCTCACACACACACATACATGTCTTTGTGTATGGGAGTACATGTATGACTATATATGTATGCATGAATACATATGTATGCAAACATACATATCTGTATGTATAAATAAATAGATAGATAGATAGATAGATAACAGCATCAATCAATATATAAATGTTTGAGTATATATGTGCATATATATCCATCTATATGTATTTCAAAATTCACATGTATGCATAAATGCATGTATGTATAAATGTATACTTATGTGTTAGGAAATGCATATGTTTATATATTTATATATATATATGTGTGTGTATCTCCCTATGTATGTAATGTATGTATACATCAAAAGTGTGTGTGTATGTATGTATGTATGTGTATATATATATATATATATTTTCACAGCTTCTACTGTCATCATGGTGTTGTATAAAATTACTAATTTTAATATTTAACATGGGTTTTGGTTTATTAAATTCTTCCCTATTTAGTTATGACAATTACTACCTCTCTATTATGTAGTGTTTATATCATGTAATTTTCACTCCTGAAATCGTAAGAGTTTGTTGCGATGGAAAACTACTGCTGCTGGTAGGCTTCCATCAATCGATTTTTCTCTTGGTTTCTGAGGGACAGTTTCTCTCTTCTCCCTATTTCCACCTTCCCTGTGTTTCCATGTTGAATAATATAGCTGACTGCTTTTACTCCATAATTGATCATGCCTGTATCTCTTGCCATGACTGCATTCTGTCATCCTATGAATGTGCCTTTAAATCTTCTCCCATCCAATTTTTCTGTTTATATGTAAATCCTTCAAGGAAGAATTGCCTTACAATACTCTATTCCTCCCTTGTTTTATAATTATAATTTTTGTCCTGAGTTTGTTCTTGCAATTTACTAAAATTTTATATATAATGTACATCTAGTGCATTTCACCAAATGTATTTTGCATGTACATAATAAAACCCCATGTTGTTTTGGTGTTGTTTATCTCCTATTATTGTTATTATTAAACTGGCAAGAGTCATTAGTGTGCTGGGAAAAATGCTTAGTGGCATTTTCTCCATTTTTACATTCTGAGTTCAAATTCTACTTAAGTCAGCTTTGCCTTTCATCCTTTCAGGGTCGATAGAATAAGAACCAGTTGAATACTGGGGTCGATGTAATCAACTTATCCCCTCCTCTGAAATTGCTGACCTTGTGCCAAAATTTGAGGCCATTATTATTATTGTTGGTATTGCTGTCAGTTTGATAAAATTAAAAATATTGTGAATTGAGTGTTACAGGAAACCTTTTAATTCTAATTTTTATTTCTGTCTGTAAGCTGTTGAAAATTCAAAATGTTGAAGTTGGTATTTCATACTGTAAAGAAAGATTAAGATAATCTCTGCAAAATAGAAATTCAGACCTAATGTAGTATTTGATAATACCTCTAGCAGTCAATGAAAAATATTTATTCAAAATAGGGGTAACTTCACTTTTCTGTCTTCACATGCCAACAATGCACTTCAGTTTTATTTTCTAACAGTAGTTGTTTTGAGGTAGAACATGCTCTGTAGGGATGGAGAATCAACCATGTGCTTACTACTACTGCTGCTACTACTACTTGTGGTGCATAACTGCTGAACCTTATACAAAATAAAACCAAGTATATGATGTTTTGCTTCCACATGTAACTTTATTGATTGGAAAATTTGCAGCCATATTATGTGCAAAGGAAATATAAATAAGCAAAGTTTCATAGGCAAAATACTCAATTATATTTTATAATCAAATGAGTAGAAATTAACATGACTGAGAAATTAGCTGAAGTAGGCTGAATGACAATAACTCTATTGATAAAACTAAAAAGATATCCTATATTTCAGTTTGTTAGAGAACTAACTAATGTCTTAGCAACAACACAAGTGCCATACTCAGCACATGGTGTGTGTTGTTGTATTCGTTCATTCTTATTGAAATTCCCTCATCCTCTGAAACTCACTGGACAATATCTCTATCTGTGTTATCACACAGCTACTTGTTGGCAATTTTTCACAGGAATTCCACTTTCTTAGCTAAGGTTTTTTCTGTTTGCCTCCTTCCACCACCTCAATTTATTCCTTCTTATCTAAAAATATAGGATGTTGATGCATGTACTAGGTTTGTGGGTTAGCTGTTGTGATATCTATAAGACAGAGCTTTGTTCATCGCAGAAAATAAACCATATTAGATGAAAAAGTGCAAATAGACCCCCAAAACATGAAATTTATATACATATATGTAGTATTAAGATTATTTCTTTTAATTAGGGGCAAGAGTAATTTAAAGGTGAAAGGATTGAATCTGGAAATTTACATTGTTCATTTTGATATATTGATAAGATTAAAATATTTTTATGAAATTCTAAATAGAAACTAATACAGGCTTTGTATGAATATATACAACTTAGCATGTTGTTGTTTCTCTCTAAGACAATCCTGATTGAGCACACCTGATTAAAAGCATTTCAGCCATGCCCATCTAGCCTTCCTTTCAAGCATAGTGTATTCAATGTGTGTTTCCTTTTTAAAAATAAGGAGTGATTTGAGTGAGGTTTGGCTGCTGTTCATAGCAAGTCAAACAAAATAAATGTTCCTTTGCTGGTTTATACAACCAAGGTTGTTACTGAAAAATGGTTGTAAAATCCAACCCTGATATTATTAATTTAACCAGTATTTTTCTATTTCATAACTGCTTTAAGCAACTATATTAAAAGAAAGGAAATGGTGTTGTGAAAATCTTTGGTTGAGGTTACTATTCATTGGGCAAATAGTCTCTAACTACTACAAATAATGGCAAGATGATTAAGGCACAGTGCTAGAAATGTAGAGGAACTTTGGTATTGGTAGTAGTTTCCTATAACAAAATTGTAAACAGTAATGGATTTCTGACATACACTTGCGCATACTAATAATCCCATGTTCACAAATAGTGCATTTTTATCTCTCTCCCTACCTCTCTCTGATGCACACACACACATGCAATCTATGTGTATATTTTATAAACATTTAATATACTTTATTTGCGTTAGGCTTTTTTTTGTTTAATGACTACTATTGTTAGCTACATAGATTAAAATATCATATTTGAACAGAAATGCAAAGTTTTAACAACGCAGAAATTATAATTTTCTATTTATTTAACTTGCATTACATTATTATTTAATAATAATTTGACTGCATCAAATTATTATTTGGTTATTATTCTTGTCTGCATTATGATTCCTGTCTTAAAACACTTCAGTTGGGTGGGTTGTGTCATATCAGATCGAAGTCAAGTGCATAATAGAAATATGCAGCAGATCATGTATTGCTATGCATGCTGCGATGCAACTAGTGTTGATTACTTTAGCCATAGAGGTTTGGATGCTTGTGTGCGCTACTGCCTCCCCTTTTTGTATGTTGTACAAACTGCCTGCTGTTTTATAAATATTGTTTCCCTTAACACTGCACTATTTCGTTCATATATTTTAACCTTGGAGGCACTGCTTAAACTATAGAAAATGTAAATACTATGAAATTTGAATGATTGACGTTTTAAGAAAAACCTCTTAAAAGTTTCCTTTTTTTACTTGTATGTGTGCATTCTTTTTTCTATTTTATTCGTGTATATTATTGATTTTCTTTAGATTTAGGGATTTAGATTTTCTCTGTTAGAAGCAGTGAAATACATTTGTAAATCATGCTCAAGTCTTAAAGCAATATCTAGGATAAATTGTAAATTACTAAATGAGGGACGTTAAAAATTTCCACAAAAATTTTGGATTAGTTCAATAGGCACAAACGTGGCTGTGTGGTAAGTAGCTTACTTACCAACCACATGGTTCTGGGTTCAGTCCCACTGCATGGTACCTTGGGCATCTTCTGCTGTAGCCTCGGGCCAACCAAAGCCTTGTGAGTGGATTTGGAAGACAGAAACTGAAAGAAGCCCACCATAAAGGCGGTGCTCCAGCATGGCCGCAGTCAAATGACTGAAACAAGTAAAAGAGAGTATATGTATATGTTTTTGTGTCTACATTTGTCCCCCCACCATCGCTTGACAACTAATGTTGGTGTGTTTACTTCTCCATACATTAGCAGTTCAGCAAAAGAGACCAAAGAATAAGTCCTGGGGTCGATTTGTTCAACTAAAGGTGGTGCTCCAGCATGGCTGCTGTCAAATGACTGAAACAAATAAAAGAGTAAAAGAATAACAATTGTCATTGATATCTAATAGTGTTACTTATTTTCTGGTATAAACAAATAAGCTCAGGGAAAAACAGAAAATCTATGAATAAAATAGGTGTGGCTGTATGGTAAGAAGTTTGCTTCCCAACCACGTGGTTCTGGGTTCAGTTCCACTGCATGACACATTGGGCAAGTGTTTTCTACTTTAGTTCCAGATGACCAAAGCCTTGTAAGTGTGTGTAACCTATGGAGTACATATATAAACAGGGGACATATTTAACTAATTTCTCCATAGACTGAAAAAGTGATTCACAGCCTTAATTGGTTCTCAAAACTTATTGGGTTTTCATCAAAAGTATCTACATCAATTTGATCAATCACAGGTAAACAAGCAGTCAATTTGTTTATATACTCAACAAATCCAGTAGCTACAGAGAACTGGAGCTACTAATTAGAATATTGTAAGTGTTAAGTATTGGCACATGGCTCAGTGGTTAGAGCATCATGAAATAGTGAATTTGATTTCCAGTCCGAGCTGTGTGTTGTGTTCTTGAGCAAGATACTTTATTTCACGTTGCTCCGGTTTACTCAGCTGTAGAAATGAGTTCTGATGTTACTGGTGCCAAGCTGTATCAGCCTTTGTCTTTCCCTTGGATAACATCGGTAGCATGAAGAGGAGAGGCTGGTATGCATGGGTGACTGCTGGTCTTCCATAAGTCCCTTGGAGGGAACTTTCTATGACATAATGTAAACCAGCAATTCTCAACCATTTTTTTCTATGGACCCCCTTTGATTACTATTTTAGTTTGGTGGACCTCCATTACCATTAAATGTTTAAAAACTAGTTTTGTAGATACTTCTTTTGAAAATTCCTATTTTGTTTTCTACGCATTAACTTGTGTAGGTTGAATTATGTAAAATGTTTGAGAAAGAAACCAACCTGTTTCTTGCAACACAAACCAATACATACATCTGAAGCAAAATTTTTTCAGGGACCCTTAAAATATTATTGTGGATACCTAATTTACTATTTTGTTGAATGGACCCCCCAAAAATCTTATATGGACCTCAGTTGAGAACCACTGATGTAAAATATGTAGTAGATATATAACAGTGAATTTAGTTAATTTCTCTGTAGATTGAAAAGATACTCATCAGCCTTAATTGATTTTCAAACCTTATCAGATTCTCATCAGAGGTGTCGACATGAATTTGGTTTGAAAATCGATTTAGGCTGATGAGTATATTTTCAATCCTAGTTGTTCCCCACCATCATTTGACAATCAGCATTGATCTGTTTACAGCCCTTTCACTTAGCTGTTCCGTGTAGGAGACTGATAGAATAAGTACCAGGCTTTAGCAAAAAAAAAAATATATATATATATATAGTAAGTACTGGGATTAATTCAATCAAAACTCTTCAAGGTGGTGTCCCATCATAGCTGCAATCCAGTGCCTGAGACATGTTAAAAAAAAAAGAAACAATTGTCATTGGCCTTTAAGAGAGTTGGATATTTTCTGATATAGCAAAATAAACTTAGGAAGAAAGGAAAAAAACCATCAGTAAAATAGAGAGACTACTCAATTACACTCTATCAGAGAGAGCTGCCTTGTCTGTCTTCTCTTCATTGCTTACTGGTTGAATACCCATGGCTGAATCTTTTGTCTCTGAATGAGATTATTATTAAATGCTCAAATGCCAGCCAAGAAAAGAGCATCAGTAACAAATACTTTTTGTGTTTTTTACAAGTTCTCAAACTTAGATTGTTCAAATATGAAATTGTGACTGTGTAAGTTTCACTAGTACTAGACTTGAAATGAGATTTTACACATACACGCATGTGTGGGTATGTAGGTATACATACATATATATGTGTGTGTGTGTGTGTGTGTGTGTGTGTGTGTATTAAGGCTACCATTGGCTTCATGTTAGGATAAATATCTTGATATTTTGATAATTTTTTACATGAAACCAATGGTAACCTTAATACACAAATAAAGAAATTCTATCCACCAATGCAATGTTGAGCACCCATTCTTTTTGTTTGACATTTACACACACACATTCTATATATCTTATACCTTTCTGAATTTCAAACTTCTAATTCTGCCAAATATTATCTCCCTTGTATTATCTGTTTGCTGGGGACCACCATGTGTGGATGTCATAATCATCATTTAATGTTTTTCCTGCTGGCATGGGTTAAATGGTCTGATAAAAGCTGGCATGCCAGAGAGCTGCAGCAAGTTCCAATTGTATGTTTTGGCATGGTTTCTATGGTTGGATGCTCTTCCTAATGCCAGCCACTTTACAAAATGTACTGGGTGCTTTTTATGTGGCAACTACACAGGAGTTTATTATGTGATATCTGCACAGGCACTTTTTACGTGGCACCAGCATGGGTGCTTTTTACCTGGCACCAGCACCCGTGTTTTACACACACACACACGCGCGCGCGCAGACAAAATGTTTGAGTTCTTTTGAGTTTAAAATAAACTGAAAAATGTGTATGTAAAAGTGAGCTAGAATCTGTGATATGGTTTTGTATAGAGAGATGGTATAAGAGTAATTATCTAACACAATGAAAGAGGAGAAAATTGTGTGGGTGTAATGTCACTTAAGTTGATTCACTGTTACTTGTTCATTCTTTCACTCATCCTCTGGCTATGTCACTCACTCACTCACCCACTATCTGTCTATCTAGCTCTCTTTGTATACATTCATTTTAATATATACTTAAGTGGATCTAAATTACTATTGAAATAATGAGAAATTGACAATCTTTATTCAAGTATCAGCTTTTTAAATATGTTGTTGTAATGAAGCTTGTCAATTTCACTTTATTGCCTGATTCATTTAATACAATAGCATATGTACTTGTTTGAATGTGTGTATGTGTGTACCATTTCTACAGATCTAACATAGAAAGGACGACATGGGTTTTGTATATAGAGATAATGCTAGCGTGTTTTATTATAAACTTTTTATAAAACATCCTACATAAACAAAAAAAAGTTTTATAGTTTTATTTATTTATCAAGGTTAAGTTATCATTTCACTTATGTACTTTACAAAAGTTATTCCTTAAATTGTTTCAAATTAATGTTATGGGCAAGTATTTTAAAAATATTTATTCATTGTACTGTTTCACATGATGAAGAAAGTATTTCAAATATAGTAAAGTGGTGCTAGTAAACAAAGAATATTTTTATTAATTAGTGGTCAGATGCAACAAAGAATTTTTTTATTAATTAGTTGTCACAGTACCCCAAGTGGTACTGTGACAACTTGGGGCATCTTTTGCTTTAATTACCTCATCAATGAAGCCTTGTCTGACCATTGCTGTAAGAATGACTAGAGAAGATATTGTTTGTTTTTTGTGAATGAACATTGAGTGAGGTAATGGTTGGAATTTTTAGGTATTTTAATTATGTATTTTTAAAGCACATTTTAGTTATCATTTTGTGAAACATCAGTTCACTTTAGTTTATAAAATTTTGATTGGAATGTAAATATATAAACCTCTGTCATTTGCCCAGCATTGATTTACTGTTTTCTTTTCTTCCAGCTCAAACACAAAAAAATAATTTAAAAAATCATGTAACACTGTAGTATTTGTTCTAACCTCATTTCCACCAAGGAATTGTGTTTTCAGACTTCTATTGTGTTGTTTCATTTATTAAATCTTTAAAATCCTTTGTGAAATTTATGGTCATTTCCAATCACATCATGCCAAAAACAGCAGTTACATGATGTCAGGTTTAATATGGATACTGGTGTTAGCTAGGGTGTAGAATAGGATCATGCAAAAACAGTAACTGCAACAGCTCTGGAAACAAGTAGGTCTCCAGAAAACCTTCCTTTTCACTTCAAGGAACTACTTTAAAAAACAACAACTTTGTTTTAAAATGTCTATTAGCAAACAGTATGTAGCTGGTTTGAGTATTGTAATGCAATTTTCTCTGATAGTCAACAGTATGTGGAGTGTTTAATTATAGGCAAAGAGAATTACTTGCATGCACTAAACTCTGACACAGGAAAATAGTCTTTATGGAGATGTATAATCAAGGCTTTTGGATATTTGTTTTGTCAGAAATATACATGTGATTATTACAGAAATATTTCTGTTGTTATAATAAAAAAAATCAAATTCAGAATGTCAGTTTTTAAAGATGGAAGAAGACTAAAAGATTTTATGAATAAATAAATAACTACCGAAATTTGAGTAAAACTGTATGTTTATTGCCATTACATATAATAAATGAAATTGAAGATCTACTAACAGCTGCTAATGTATTAGTAATATATTTAGTATTACCAGAGTCTCATTATAACTGATGATATCTTTTATATGTGTGTGGGAATATTATAATTCAGAGAGAAAATGAGATAGTTTCTTACAGAAGTGAATTACATTGTGGAACCCTGTTGACTTGTCATGTGTATATATATACACAGACATATGTGTGCATGTGCATTTACACTCACACACACACATGCATGCATGTGTGTGCACATATAAACAAACTTCAGACAACTTTTGGTTGTTGCTCAACTTTGAAATGATTCTTGTAACCTTCTGTCATTTGTAACACTAGAAATTCCAAGCTTGGAAAATATTTTAACCAAATAATTTTATATCTTCATTTATTTAATATTTTCCATAAGTGTAATATACATAAAGCTCCTAACCATTACTACCAGTTTAGAGAAGTAAACTGAAGTCTGTTAGTTATTACTTTTTTTAATGTTATAAACTGTTAAAGGTTAAATTTAAATAGAATGTTTATGTAGATGGAAAATGCTATTTCCATGGAGAGGAGTTTCATAATCCATTAGATCATTGGAGTGTTACTGAAGCCTCCCCATTTATATAACATCTTCAGAGGAAATCAGCCTCTAGGAACTTATGTCTTCAAACAATATTTTTAGCTGAACACTCACTGTTGCCTACTAAAAGACATTTTCTTCAGTAGTAAGTTTTACTCAAGTATGGTACCTATTTAAAGTCATTTGAAAACTAACATGACCAACAACACACTGCAACACTACTTAAACAAACTGCTGCCATTTGGCTGTCATTTATCCTTTTGACTTTACCATCTGAGGCATTTATATTGTGAATATGTCAGTGACAAAATCAGAATGTAATTCGAAAGTATTTATTCTTTTACTTGTTTCAATCATTTGATTGCAGCCATGCTGCAGCACTGCCCCAAAAGGTTTAGTCAAAGAAATCGATCCCAGAACTTATTTTTTTAAGCCTGGTACTTATTCTATCATTCTCTTTTGCCAAACTGCTAAGCTATGGGGTCGTAAACACACCAACACCAGTTGTCAAGCAGTGTTGAGGGGACAAACACAGACACAAAGATATATACACACAGATATATACATATATATGATGGGCTTCTTTCAGTTTCCGTCTACCAAATCTACTTACACAGTTTTGGTTGGCCTGAGGTTATAGTAGAAGACATTTGCCCAAGGTGTTACACAGTGGGACTGAACCCAGAACCTTGTGGTAGGGAAGCAAGCTTCTTATCACACAGCTACAGAAAAGAAAAAGAAGTATATTTTTAATGGTGGTAGCTCTTATGATTATGAAATGTAGATAAAAGGTGTGTATTCAGAATGTAGAATTCCTCGACAGAATTTTCTAAAAACTTTGCTAAAAAAAAAAAAATCCAGTATCAGTGATTGTCTTAAATTCCTGAACTAAAGATGTTTTTGCTTTCATTGCTGACTCAGTGTAATGACTGTAGAGGTTTAAGACTTTGAGTCAGATTTTAGAAGGAAGTGCAAGTCACTTAAGTCAGGAGGAAAGGATTGTACCCATGACTTCCACATACCCTCCAAGACTAGTGAGACACTATATAGGTAGAGAGAGACACATGTATCAGATAGGCTTAGCTGTAGGTGAATTTGTCATATATATTGATATAAAAGTTACAATGGTAGATAAGTCACGTCCCTTCTGTGTATGTAATATTTTGACTTTGGCCTTTGACTTGTACACAAGTCATATGTCACTTTTGTGAATACCGTTTACAGGGCGACCTGCTATGCTTACCTTGGATTGTAGGGTGATCTGCTGTACTTGAGGAGACCTATTGAGTCAAGTACATCAACATCAACATCAAAATAAAAATCGAATTGAAATTGTAGTTGTTTTACCCATGCTGGTGGCACGTAAAAAGTACCATCCAAACGTGGCCAATGCCAGCGCCACCTTGACTGGCTTCTGTGCCAGTGGCACATAAAAAGCACCAACCGATCATGGCCGTTGCCAGCTTCCTCTGGCCCCTGTGCCAGTTGCACATAAAAACCACCCACTACATTCACAAAGTGGTTGGCATTAGGAAGGGCATCCAGCTGTAGAAACACTGCCAGATCAGACTGAAGCCTGGTACAGCCTCCTGGCTTCCCAGACCCCAGTCGAACCGTCCAACCCATGCTAGCATGGAAAACAGACTTGCATGACAGCAATAAAAATATTTAGCTGAGGTAATCCAAATCTCCTTGAAACATAGATCATTGCAGTTGTTCCTGTGATTTCTGCATGAAACAAACAGACCAACCAGTGCTTTTAAATTGTCACACCTGATAGACTGACTTGCAATATCTTAGAGCGGTAAGCTTTCATCCAGCTGATAGAGAAGTGATTTTGTACAAGACTATCAAAATGAAATAAACATTTACAAAATATATTTTAATGATCTTCATTTAAAAAAAAAATTGTTTATAATATCCACACAGTTGTTTCTTGAGATTATAGAATTATTGGGGAGAGTTAATCATCATTACCAGATCACTGATATAACACTAGCTGAGGCATGACATTTTGAGTAAAATTATGTTTACTTGTAATCATGGATAGCTATAATATTTTTGTTGTAATAGCCTCTAGTCATGTAGATGTCGACAACTCCCCCCACACATAATTCACATATGCGTGTGTACACACACACACACACACACACACACACACACACAAAAAGCTGTTATACAATTTCTCATATCATTTAGCACATTTTGCTTTTGGCATTTTCTTGGGCTTCTGTCAGTCAGCCCCTCACTATTTCTGCTGGCACACATAACTCTTTCTCAGCACTATGGCTTCCATGCCCTTCAGCATATTCAGTAACTCACAATTTAAAACCAACCTTTTTATTCTTTTAGTGCTTTCTGTTTGATTATTTTTAAGAGGGTTGACATTTTTTACTTTTAGAATTGAATGAATTTTTTTTTTAATGCTTTTACAAGCAAATCTATACATAAACAGGCAGGAAATTTGGACAGCCTTGCATATCATAGCATTTGTTTTGTAGCACAGTTGAATTCTGCCGAAGCAGTTGTGTTTGTTTCTTATTTACAAAACCTGTATTCATATAAAGAGTAGTGACATCAATAACCTGCTCTACTTGCTCAGTCATTTTTTTGTGGACATGTGTGGTCATTAGTGCATGCTGCGAAATTCAAAACTAGAGCAAGATTCAGTAGATAAGCTGTGTGATTTTTTCTCACTTAGTTTTTCTAAGTAAAACACCTATGACTTATGTACATATACACACAGTAGATCTGAGAGTCAGAGCTTATTGTTATAGCAGAAGAAAAAGCTATGTGAAGAAGCAATGTGCCTGTGGATTAAAGGCTGAAGTGTATTGATCAATATTTATCAATCAGCCATGTGCTTTTGTGGTGGATGTAGGAACAATATTCCATTATTACTATGTTTCAGTTAGAATCTTGTCAACTGTCCTAGTATTTCAGAAATGTAGTTTTGTCTCTGGTATATATATATATATATATATATATATAAATATGTGAGGTTAAGAAGCTTGCTTCTCAACCACTTAGTTTCATATTCAATTCGGTTTTATGGCACCCTGGGTAATTGTCTTCTGCTACAGCCCTAAGCTGACCAAAGCCTTGCAAGTGGATATAGTAAACAGAAACTGAGAGAAGCCTATCATGTGTATGTATGTGTGTGTACAAATGTGTGTAAATGTTGATATCCTACAGCATTGCATTCTACTGTTTGTATGAAATATCTTTGATATGACATGTTGGTCCCTGCTTTCAAAGATCTGTAGGATAAAAAAAATAGGCAAGGCTTGATAGTGAGAAGATTACCACCCATAAAATTGGACTTTGTGTGACCTGTTCTGATATGGAATGAATGATTAATTTTATTTGCTGCTAATCACTTTAGCACAAGTTTTGAAAGCTGCACTAGTCTAACTTGTAAACTATATTTTCAGTTGACAATGAATACTCAGGATTGTTTGAAGAACATAATTAAGATAAGTTTGTTTTCTCAAGTGTATACATTCACTGCAGTAGAAAAGTAAAAGTCCTTTTAAAGGTCAAAGAGCTTTTATTTTAATTTTATTCCCTTAACTAATAATGTGTGGGCAAGCAGAAACGTGAGGAAATTGCTTAAATGTGATCATTTTACTTAGTTGTTTTCTCTCCTTGAGATCAGGGAGAATCCTTAGGAAGAAAGCAAAAATACTTAGTTCTCTCTTCTAAGATATCAGGGAAAATTGTTATGAAGGAAGCAAAACTACTTAGTTTATCTGTTGAAACCATTGTACTTAGAACACCATTGTTTATATATAAAATATATATTTTTAAAATAACATTCCTTAAGGATATATACACATTAGTGTGTACATATGCACAAGCATCTGTTTTTGAGAACTGATTTCTTTTTAGAAGAATTATGCCTTTTTTTTTTTTCTTGGTTGGGAATTTGCGCTCATAGACTAGTTTCAAGTACTTGGTCATATGTTATATTAGAAGAGGTGTCATTCATTCAAATTTTCATAATTTTGAACAATCATTCAATGGAATTTACAAAGAACAATATGTATATCATTATCATCATTTAATATCCATTTCTCCATGCTTGCATGGGTTGGACAGAGTTTATTTGAGGTAGATTTTCTACACCTAGATGCCCTTCCTGCCACCAACCCTCACCTGTTTCTAAGCAAGGTAATATTTTTGTATGGCTAGACACGATTTTGCGGAATATTGAAAATGACTAACACTACTTGTGTAACAGGACACTCATTTACAAATACCACACAGTATCAAGACAAGGAGGTAACCTCCCCCATCACACACGCAACATCTAGTTACAGAGAAATAAAATATCTACTATCCATTCCAAGAGGGAAAGGTTAAGGACACTATTATTAATGTAACAGAAAAGGTTGTAAATTGAGTTAGTACTGTCACTTAGTATAGTTTTCATGCTTGGTACTAGTTGATATAATGATTTGCAAAGACACTGAATGTATAAAAAAAACTTATTTAATTAGGTAACACATGCATCGTAGGCCAAGGCTTCTCTCATGTTGGCATTGTTATGTATATGAAACTAGCTTTAACTGAGCAGAACTTCAACATGGAAGTCAGTGAAATAAACCCCCAACACAAAATACAATCAGTCTTTCTAAACTCATATAAGTATGCTGTTTATATGGAATAAGGAATACTCCTGTCATAGTTTGATTTGAACAGTAAGGTATTTTGCAAATATGTTGATAACACTAAATTCAAAATATGGTTTTAGAAAACTGAATTCTGAAAGAGGCTTACTTAATCTTCCATTGAAATTTTTGCTGGTGTTCTGCATCCAGTCTATGTTATGTAATTGGTAGTAAGAAGGGCATCCAGCCATAAAAGCAGTGCCAAACATATGATATACACAACAAAGATTACTAGGTTTCTCTGTTGCCCTGCAGACCAAACAGCAAAGACTTCAACAAACAGCAAAACACTGTGAGACTCGTTCAACTCATGCTAGTATTTAAAAAAAAGTAGACGTAAAAGATGATTTTTTGTGTGTGTGTGTGTGTGTTTCTTAACTGCAGCTCCTGGAACTCTGAACAGTTTTCTTTTCAATTGCAAACTTGCTTACACAGAAAAGTGTAAGAAGTTAATGTGTAGGCTGGGAGCAATTTAGTTCAGTTTCCCATGTGCTACTATTTTCAGTATCATTAATATTAGCTTTGAATTCTATTGTGCTGCCTCTATGTAACATTAACTAAACTAATTATAATATAGTTAAGTTGATAGACTCCCCCAATCTATTCCTTCATATAGCTTCATCTCTTTAATGGGCAAACATGGCAGAGTGGTAATTTAAACATAAACAACACAACACAAAAGCTATAACTCAGAAATGATGAGTTATCTTCTATGTAGTCACTTCACCTACTAGAAATAGCAGTCAAATCTAAGCTTCACCCTACTACCTAAAGAAGATATGATCAGTCATAGCCAACCTTGAACAAAATAACAACAGTGATGGTCATAACTGGAATGCTTTTGGTCATAGATATGCTTGACCTGTAAATTCTTTTGTTAAATAATAAAGTTAGGTGAGGGTATGAAATATGTGTACAAGAAAATTGTTTATTGTTGCTGTATTAATTCTCTTGACACACAGTTTGAACTGTGCCTGAGTTTTGATCAATTTATAATTACATTACAGCATCACTCTACACATCTCAGTTCTGTATTATCACACCTGTGATGCTGAATATTCACCAGGGTTTTAAAAAATGATTCATAAGAGAGTGAAAATAATAAAAAGATTGTGGGTAGTATAAGAGAAAGTATAGCTTAGCTGTGTCTTTGTTTCATACTAAAGCTGAGAATAGATTTCTGAATACTAATTGGATGGAAATAATAAAATGTTGGGATTAATTCATGGAAGTAGTTGCTATTTAAGGTTTCTTAAAACATTATGTTCATGAAAAGTTTGTGAAAGCGCTGATTTTCTAATTTTTAACTATTTCTTCCTACTGCATGTGTGTGTGTGTGTGTGTGTGTGTGTGTGTGTGTGTGTTCTAGAGAAAGATAGGGAAAACAGTTGATAGACTGGAATATTTTCAAACTGAAAATTATAAACTTATCCTGAGCCCTTAAAAAAGATGTTCAATATATCTTTCTTACATTAGGGTTAACTCTTTAGCAATTAAACCTGTCAGGAGTGGCTGTGTGGTAAGTAGCTTGCTAACCAACCACATGGTTCCAGGTTCAGTCCCACTGCGTGGCATCTTGGGCAAGTGTCTTCTGCTATAGCCCCGGGCCGACCAATGCCTTGTGAGTGGATTTGGTAGACGGAAACTGAAAGAAGCCTGTCGTATATATGTATGTATATATGTATGTGTGTGTGTGTGTCCCCCTAGCATTGCTTGACAACCGATGCTGGTGTGTTTACGTCCCCGTCACTTAGCAGTTCGGCAAAAGTGGCCGATAGAATAAGTACTGGGCTTACAAAGAATAAGTCCTGGGGTCAATTTGCTCGACTAAAGGCAGTGCTCCAGCATGGCCGCAGTCAAATGACTGAAATAAGTAAAAGAAAAAAAAGAAAAAAATATCCAGCCTCTATTAGATAATGTGTGAATAAGTCAACACAATGTAAATAAATGAGCATTACTTTTGACAAAGTCATCTGAATGCAAAAGAGTTAAACATTAACATCTTTTTGGTCCGTTGCTCACCTATCCATTAAACTGTAAATCTCTCTAGCTAATTAAAGAAGCACTATATAGTCACTTGCTTGGAATAACTGCCAAATCTCACTCAAAGCACAGTCTACCATCTTAAATTCAAGAAGGATGAGGTAGATAATGTAGTTTTACATAGCATTAAAAAACATGATTTACCAGTTAAGTAGAAATACAGTTGGAATACATTTAATAAGTCTACTTGATCAGAGTTGACCTGGGATTGAACATTATCTCTATTTTTTTTTTTTTTAAGTGAAATTATATAATATAATAATGAAATTATTGTCTACAGTGCTCAGGTGCACCACAACTTGTCAGAAAGTGCATATAAAGTATATGCAGTAATGTACAAATGGAGATGTGTAATACATAAAAGAAAATAGATTCTCCAAGTTATTATCTTGTTGAAAAAAAATTTACTAATTCTTCTGATTTTAATTTTGTGAGTAAACCATTTGCTTTTTTGTTCTTAGACTTTCCATTAAGTTTTAACTGAAGAAACAGATTTATGAATGAGAATCTTTACTCAAGTAATAAAAATCATTTCTGAAATACCATCATGTTAGCGGTTCTTAAAATGCCAGATATGTTTTCAAGCTAAAGTTGAGCTGAAAATTAGCAAAAAACAAAAACAAAAAAAAAATATTAAGAAAAAATACTGTTAATGCTGCAATATTTTCTTAGTCAACACAAGTTTTTAACAGTATTCTCATTTTGCTATACTGGGAAAGAATATTTAATGGGCCTTAACTGGTAAATTTTATTTAATACATCCTTTACCCAAGAAAGAGAGGCAATTTGGGAAAATATTTAGATTCTCAAGTTGATATGACACCCTCCCAGAATTCTTTAAAAATGCCTTAAATTCTTAATTTTTCAAGTATAGTCTAGGATAATTATTATGGTTTATTATTGTAGTAATCATTTATTTAAAATGTGATGAAAATGGTTTCAGTAAAATGAGAAACAGTACTGTAAGGATAATTGTTTTTGTGTGAAGTAGAGATTTCTCTATCTGTTTAATAATTCAGTAGGTGCAGGCGTGACTGTGTAGTAAATTTGCTTACCAACCACATGGTTCTGGGTTCAGTCCCGCTGTGTGGCACCTTGGGCAAGTGTTTTCAACTATAACCCTGGGATGACCAAAGCCTTGTGAATGGACTTGGTAAATGGAAACTGAAGGAAGCCCATTGTGTGTGTATGGGGTGGGGTGAATATATGTATGTATATATGTGTATGTTTGTGTCTCATCATGACATTATGTGATACTTGTAAATGAGTGTTACTGTCATGCAAGTAGTGTCATTCATTTCCATTATTGCAAGAACATGTCTTCCTTGGAAACAGGGGAAGGCTGGTGACAGGAAGGGCATCCGGTTGTAGAGAATCTTCCTCAAATAATGTCCACTTTTTCATACTTGCATGGATCAGATGGAGTTTAAATAATGATGATGAGTTTGAAAAACTGCTTTTAAAAATGGCTCTGCTTAATATTATATATGTACTAAGAAACTATACAGAAAATATATATTTCAAAATTTAAAAAAGATCATGTTTAAGATAATATTTTATCATGATCCTAATTAGTTCAAGCTAGTTTGAAATAAAATATAAATTAAAGACTTTTTTAATGGAAGTTGAATAAAGGCAATTGTATTACATATATCAAATTTCAAACGTTTTCTGTGGCTTACTTAGTAACACTTTTTAATACAATATCTTTTTGTGCTACTATTTTTTAACTCCTGACTGATAAGTGCTGAAAACAAGATCTCAACATTTTGGACATACTCTTATATCTAATTTATTTTTATATTTTCTTTATCATTTTTCACTTCAAATTTAGTAGCAATGGCCTCTAATCTATACATATAAAGGTAACAAGACACCAGCATAGTACTTGATAGAACTATTTTAGCATAATTTTTATTATTACCATAGGCTCAGGCATGGCTGTGTGATGAGAAGCTTGCTTCTCATCTACATGGTTTTGAGTTCAGTCCCATAATTTCTGTTAGCATGTTATTTTCATTGTTTACTATCTTCTCCACTCATGTATATCTGTATATATATATATAACCATGCCTAGAAGAAAAGTATCAAATTTGTCTACAATATCAAGGTAAATCAAAAGAATGTCTCTGTCCAGGGAAAGAGAGACAGCTGCAGAAAGGGAAGCATGCCAAGAAATGAACAGACTGTGTGCTACAAAAGTCAGAGCATCACAAAGTGGTTAACAGAGGTATGCACAATTGACAAGGAATAGGATCTCCACCGCAGAACGAAGAGCAATTGCAACAGCTCAGAGAAGCAACTTCTATGAAGCAGCTCTCAATTATGATCCAGCAGTTCATTATGCAGATGACACTAGAGTTTCCATTGGTGCAATGACAACTGAGTGCATACATTGTGAAGCCAAGAAGTAGTCTGGAGAGACACCCGCACTGAGCTGCAGCGGTGGAAAGGTTAAACTCTAGAGCCATTGAAGAAACTGTTGTCATCAACTGACCGAGATTCCAAGCACTTCCAAAACAAAATTAGTATAATGCTGCACTACAGATTACATCATTTGGAGCCAGAAGAGATATAACTGAACCAGGATTCATGCAAACTTTCAAGGTCCAAGGTCAGGTTTATCATCGGATTGGCGTTCTATTACCTCTGTCCAATGGCTCACCAAAATTCCTCCAAATATATTTTATGGGTGATTCTCAACAAGAAGGGCAAGAGTGGTGCAAGAAATTTCCGGCATCAGGATGAATATTGTTGTGTCTCTGCAAAAGATGCTGCATAACAACAACAACCTGATCAGAAGCTTCAAGACTGCACTTGAAACAATTCTACTTGACTCCATCGATTACAAGGTAGTTATCAGATCAGACTAGAAACCGTCTGGTCAGCATGAAAGGATGTTTAATGTGCCAACAGTAAATGAAATAGCTGTGCTTCTGGTTGGGCAAGAACATGACAAGTGTGACATTGTCCTCCATCTCAAAGACAGCACACTGATGAGGTTTAGCTTTGCAATATCTATCAACAAAGCACAAGGTCAATCTCTAAAGGTTGTAGGACTTAGCCTCCTTCAACCCTGCTTCTCACATGCTCAGCTGTATGTTGGATGTTCTCGAGTTGGAGATGAAAAAAACCTCTACATGATAAACGTGGCAAAAAAAAATCTCTACATGATAAACGTGGCAAGACAGAAAGCATAGTATATGAAGAAGCACTTATGTGAATAGTATGTCCATGTCATATACAGAAGTGTAAAACCATTGAGTGTTAAGGTATTACTATTTCACTTATAGTTTTCGACTGACCTGCGTGAATGTATATCTGTGTGTATAAAAGTGAAACAATAACATGATAAATTCGTTGTCTGTTTGTGTGTGTAGTCTACACACGGCCTTTCATTGTTTATAATCTGTACATGTTTTTTGGTTATGAAATAAGTTAGACAAAACGTGTTTTTGAATTATGTGTATTTACTTTATATACATATACGAGTTGAAAACTTTCTTTTCGCATTTCACTTAACGTCTATGTTTCATGCTGGCATGAATTGCAGAGTTATTAGTGTAGAAAGTTGGTATCTCAGCTACTAGCAGATAAGACCTGCATAATCTAGACAGTGTTTTAAAATTTCATTGCTATCTTTAACTTGGGGAGTGCCAGGTATTGCTGCTAGTTATTTATAAGGGATTATGTTTAATATATGACTTTTTTTTTTTTAAATATTTTTGTTAGTATTTAATATCAGCTGTACTGAAATTTTGCTTGAGTCATAGTAACCAGATATTCAAATGTCTCATGTTCTATATAAAAAGGTGCAGTCGAGTAATTGATATCAGCAACTTATGTTATTCTGAAACTCTTCCTTAATAAATTGTAGAACATTGAAACACAGAGTTTGTCATGTAATAACTAGATTTGTAATTATTTTAAAATACTTGCCTTGCTGTCAACACGAATAAAATGTACAGTAGCTAGTCCTTTAGAAATCAACAATCAAAATGATAGATTTTTTTTTCCAAATATGTTCATTATAAAATATAGATTTCTGCTATAGGCATAAGACCCCAAATAAGACTG
Organism: Octopus sinensis; assembly: GCF_006345805.1. Taxonomy (NCBI): domain Eukaryota; kingdom Metazoa; phylum Mollusca; class Cephalopoda; order Octopoda; family Octopodidae; genus Octopus; species Octopus sinensis. Next base: position 12,862,154 of record NC_043015.1, on the reverse strand, counting down.
TGTAATGTTTGTACCTTTATCAATGGCATTACTGCATGAATAATGTGGCTCCTGCCAGAAATCGAAATACAATATGCTGTTTTATTTTAAAAGTAGCAATGCTATTAGAAAACTCCTACACATCACCTGACTATTATTAAATTGCATTTTAAGATGCAGATCTCTTCCTGTGTTAATTCTTCTTCAGTTAACATTTAAAAGTTTAATGCTGCAATATGCTACTCATTCAACTAAAAATCTATAATCATAATATCTGTGATTAAATTGTTATGTGAAACTAGAGGCAAAGAGTATCATTTCAGCTTCATAATATATTTCCTTTTTAGTGAAGACCCTCTTCTCTGAGAAGTTAAATAAATCCTTTTCCTTTAATTTGAATGAATATTTTCCCACCAATTTTGTGTAATATTGTGTGCATGTGTATAAAACATGCAGTGATATTGTATGTATCTAAAATTTGCAAATATAACAAATTTTGTATAATGAGATAGAGCTGTAGTTTCCAACATTTCAGGCTCTTCCTCAGAATGTTAGAATCACATAAACTTCCCATATGTAGGAATTTACTGATTTTTTTCCTGGAGATTTAGACTACCACCAGTTTCTTTAGACTTTGGTTTTTATTCACATACATAAATATGTGTGAGGAGGGAAGGGCAAGCATGGCTGAGGAGTTATGACGTTTGCTTCACTACCATAAGGTCCCAGTTTTGAGTGTCTTTTACTGTAGTCTTGAAGTGACCCAAGATTGTAAGTGAAATTGAGTAGACGTAAACTACAGAAGCTTATTGGATTGATTTTACTTGTAATTTAAAAGAAAACTTATTATTCACTGTGTCGTGTTGAGTCTGACTGAAAATAACATTAAAAATACATGTTTGTGGATTATTTAGTTATTTACATGTTAGTTTAATGTAGATGTAGTTCAGTTGATCAGAAAACTGGAATACTCATCAACACTGACAGTGCAACCTTTTTATTTCTTATATGTACATGTATGTGCAGTGGAGGTGCATGGCTTAGTGATTAGGGCATTGCACTCTTGATCATAAGATTGTGATTTTGATCCTTGGACCAGGTGATACATTGTGTTTTTGAACAAAACACTTCAGTTCACTTTGCTCCAGTCCATTTAGCTGGGAAAATGAATAATCCTGCAATGGACCAGCATCCTGCCCAGCAGGGGGAATATAAACGCTACAGAATCTGGAAACTAGCTTTTGAGCCTATGGCTCAAGAAGGACCTTTGATCCTTGATGTATGTGCATACATATGTGAGCACATGTGGGTATGTGTATGTGTGTTCGCATACATATATATGTCTTCACACCTGTGTGCACATGTATGCATATATACACATCTAAAATATCTCATAGAATTTTCAATTTGCTGAAGTACAATGCATTCTGAAATATAATGCAACATCAGTATTTTATAGTTAAAAATTAGTAATATACTTTATCTTTCTTATATAATGTAAATTCTGAATATAGCCATAGCTATTATTATTTTTGAAGACACCAGTGTAATATAGCTGCAAATTTTAAAAACTGTAAAAAAAAAACTCAAAACAAGCTAAAACACAAATAGTCTTTGTTCTGTAACTTTTGTTTAAAAACTATTAAGTGAAGGTTGTATGTAGTTCAGGTTAACAAAAAACCCTAAAAAACAGTTGTTCATAAAAGGAACTTCTCACTTAAAAGCTACCAAAGTCTAATTGGATTATCTGATTCTTCAAATAATTCCAACCACACTTCTTCATTTAGCTTTTCATCAGTGTTCCATCCATCATTTTATCATCTTTTAAGTGTCCAGTGTTGTTTGTAGTTGTATCTTGATCATTCCCTGGCAAGTTGTCTTCCATTTCATCCAATTTATTACTGATAACTAGCTTTTAATCTCTTGGAAACCATCTTCTGGTAAAGCATTCCAAGCTATTTTAACCCAGGTGACAGCAGTAGCAAGACTATTTTTTTTTTTTAGATTCTTTTTTTAGCTTCATCAGATGATACTCATGATATTCAGTGCCTCCCAACTTCATACATGATTTTATTCAAAACATGAAGAACACTTGTCAAACTAGACACATAGAATTATAGCTTTCATATCTTTCAATATGTATAATGTCAGTTCCATACCAGCATTGTTAAGTTTCTTAAAAATTGCTTCAGATCATTTATCTCATACTTTTCTTGGCCATAAACCTCTGTCTTCCCCATTCATTCTGCTTTTACGGTGACAGAGAATAAAAACTCAAGAAAGGATTTTCACATTTTTTGGAATTATTTTACTTTCAACAATAATCATGGGATTTAATTTGCTGTCAGTAGCTAAATAACAAAGCTGCAGTAAAATGTTGTAGACGCGGATTTCTCATTTTTGTTTCCAAATTGACCTGGTTCAAGTCATGCTAGTATCATCTAGGTTTATTTTTAAAGCTATGAAACTGCATTAATCTTATCATCAAATCAGTGGGAAGCTTCTCTGGAATTTTTTTTGTTTTCTAACATAAAGAATTCCTTCTGAAGAATCTCCAGCACCACCCATTTGAAAATTTGAAAGACTAACTATTTCCACATTTCACATTTTTTTTAACATGTTCTTTGTAATTTTACAGTGTTGTGGTTACATCAGACATTTCTCTTGTCTTCCACCCATTGAGTCAGCCACTTTTTGCAGTTCTTGGAGATTATTTACTGCTTAACATTTTCTGCATTAGGTTTTGTTTTTTTTTCCATAACCCAATATTGCTTTTAATTCTAAATTTCCCAGGTGCTACACAGTTGTTCTTTTCAATAAATTCAGTAACTGTGTATACTGAAGATTTTAAACTGTGATCTTTTATATCAAATAATTAATTACTTTTAATCAAAAAAAAAAATCACACACCAAATGCCTGCTAACAGAATTAACAATTGCTTTTGGATATATTCAAAGTATATGGTGTTTCATAGCCACAGGTAATGAGGTGTGTGTACATTTGTTATGAGATATCTTGAGGCTATCATCTTTCAGTAATATTATTTTCACACACTTCTTACTGTGTATTTTTTTATACACTTAAATATAATAATACACCCCAATTTTTACCTTTTGATTTGTTACATTAAATATCTCACATTTTACACAAGTAAATATGGCAAAAACATTTTTATACCTGATTTAAAACAACCTGTCATTCCTTCCTACATTTTTAAATTCTAAGAATGTGAAAATAAACCTAATTTAATACAGTAATAATAGTATTAACTGAAATAAGGCAGCAAGCTGGCAGGATCGTTAGTGTGTCAGACAATATGCTTAGCAGCATTTCGTCTATTTTTATGTTTTGAATTCAAATTGTGCTGAGGTCGACTTTGCCTTTCATCCTTTCGGGGCCAATAAAATAAGTGCCAGTCAAGTACTGGGGTCAATATAATCAACTTACCCCAACCCCTGAAGTTGCTGGTCTTGAGCCAAAATTTGAAACCAGTATTAATTGAAATATTGCTTGCTTTGGCACAAGAGCAATTTTTGAAAGGAATTCATGTATTTTGTTTTTATTTTATCAATTCCTGAGGGATGAACCAAAGTATGATATGAACTCAGAATGTGAAGGGATGAGACTAACCACTGTAAGCCCTTTAAGCTTTCATCTTGCTAACTTATGTGTAATTTAATATAAATGGATATACAAATATAAAGATTGCAGTCCAAAAGGTAATATTTGATATGAATTCAACTACACATGATGATGATCATCATCAAACATTCACTTTTCCATGCTCACATGAGTCAGATGGAATCTGTTGAGGTAGATTCTCTATGACCAGATACCTTTCCTGTTGCCAACCCTCACTTGTTTTCATGTAAGGTAATATTTCCTTCTGACCCGATATATTTTCAAGGAAAATTGGAAATGAAGTACTCCACTTGCATGACAGTGACACCTACAACTATCATGTGATGTCGAGACAAGAAGGCAGTAACAGCGCCTCCCTATGTACACACACATATACATACACACACATGCAGGTATAAACGCACATGCATACATACGTGTGCACATAATCCTAATTAAATCTGAAAAGTAGATTTCTTTCATCTTTGCATAAAATTGATAACAAGTTGTTAGAATACCTTCACCATAAAGGTGTCCAAAACAATGAAACAAAACTGACAAGAAGAAAGCAAAGAGCTTTTAAAATTATTTAAATCTGGTGTGTATATGTGTGTATATACACTCACATCAGGTGTGTATATGTGTGTATATATACACATGTATATACATTAGTATGTATATATGTGCAGTGGCGGACTGGCCAGGTTGCCAGCTTTCCCGATGGCAAGTAGGCCCCTGTGCCATTAGAATCCATATAAGGGGGCCCATATTAGTATCTAAGGGGCCCATCCCCTCGAGTTTGAGAATTTTTTATTTGCACCTGGAAGAATGCATTATTTCAGCCTGGCTGTGTTTGTAGACCTTTCATGTTGTTAATTTTAGAAATTCACATGATTTTCTTACAAAATTCAAATGACATTTGTGGTTGATTTCCTGATCAAGTGGGATCTGTAGTATTAAAACTGTTACCAACATTGAAAGCCTCCAAATATTTAGATGATATTTTATGAAGAAACAATATCATATTTTGTGAAAGAAAACAAAAATAATTATAAGTGTAAAAAAAAGTTATAATTTTTTTTCAAAACTACTTAAAATATGCTTCCCTAGTTTTATTAGTATTTTAAATAGTCCATACTCACCAATAACTGGATGTAATTGGTAGGTCAATCATAATTAATAAACTGGGATTAGTCACATATAAAAACATCAACTTGGAAAATGTGATTAATGTTGCTTTTGTAATTTTTGTTCTTCTACACTCCCATTATAAAGCAAATAGAGACCTTTGTAGCCATTTTATTATCTAAAAATAGAAATTTATTTAATTCACTGATGTGGATTGACAGTACAATTGGAAAAAAAATCAAAATATATGACTAGATCTTCAAAATAAATTGTTCTCTAACAATGCAAGGTCATTTAAATGTCCTTATCGTAACATCTTGAAATGATTGTTTTTATCAAGGAAGCTTCAATGTAGTTATTAGACTCCTAGAAATAACAACCAAATCTTTTTCCACTCCAAATATCTCTACTGAGTTAAACAAAGAAGCATAGTGTAGACAAGGCATGGGCAACTGTTTGAGATACAGCACATCATGAGGCAGGCTGCATTTCAAAAAAAAAAAAAATCTGCAATTTTTTTGCCAGACATGCCATTCAGGAAGTCCTAGGACACAGTTTGCTCATGACTGATGCAGACTTTCATATGCAAAAAGATGGGATGGTCATAGCTGAAATGCCTTAAATAATAGGTACACTCATTCAGGGCTAACTTGGTGGCTAAACAACAAGTATGAAATTCCTAACAGAATAATATTAAATTGCCTGTAATTATTTCATTTACTCTGTTTGGTTCTGGTAAACAATAGCCAGTTTTTATAATTTTGCTTGCTGCATATGCTGTTACTGGCATCATATAATGCATTTTGATGAAGTTATTTGATACAGTATTAAACTAATGTTGAGATAGATTTCTAAAATTATCTGCTGCAAATGTTCAGTTTTTGGCCTGGTATTACTTTTACTGGTTTCTGGTGATAGGCTATGTCACTGTGTTTCTTATAAGAGGAAGTTTAACTCCAGCTTATGCCAGTAAATATAAAAACATGTGCACACACACACACACACACTCCCTCTCTTTCTCACACACACACATAAATGGCCAAATAACTTTTGTTGGTTTCTGTAATAGGATAGTGGAATAAAGGAAGAGGAGACAAAGGATCATGCATTTGTGCATACATATATAAATACTAACAAAGCCTTGTATTAAATAATAGTGAAACTGTTAATCTCACTTTTGATCAAGTATACAGGTGGAAGGTAAACATTAAGAATTAGTTAAAGGGTGAGAGAAGCAGTGGTTGTGTGAAGAGATTAGGGCTTCTCAAACTTTTAAGCACTAACACCCCTCCCTCATCACAGAATTACTGAGCCCTCACCAACTTTACCCCCTCTCTATGACGCATGCAGTAAAATAGTACAGTGTTTTCAGAGTTAAGTGGTGTGAATTCAATGTGGATTAATGTGCACTTTAATAAAATTGGCTTATTATCAATAATAATCTATTTTAATTTAAAATGAATGATACATAGTATTTCAAAAGGTAGTGAATAACTTATTTCATCAGGGATAACCTATGATATACCAATGTTCAAATGTTAACATTATCAATCATTAGAAATCAAAGTTTATCTTACATTCTGGTTGAAAATAAGTGATATTGGGAACAATACAAATCATATTGCAAAATATTTATTTCCCTTTATTTTCTATTAATGTCAAAAGTTTATCACTTGAAATGTTGGTGGATAGTACTTTATCGTTAAAAAAACTGGAAATTGATTGATTTTATGAATGTAAATATAGCAATAACCTACTTACGAATTCTATAAACTCTGATTGCCATATGAGCATAATCTTCTGAGATCTCTACTTTTTAAAAATGATATACCTTTTTCAAATTTCTAGTTTAATGGTATCTGAATAGAGAGACTAAGTATAGTAGAACTGTAGCTTATAGATAAAGCTACTTCTGGTTTTTAAATAAATAATACTCCTCTTGGCACAGAATATTTAAAACAAGAAAATATAAAATTATTCAGAACTGTCAAGAGAAAAGTAAAATCAGATGTTACCTTAATAACGCAGCAAAGGACAATAAAATGAATAGGATAACAAATATTATTTTATTGAAGAAGTTTTAGACTCATAATGAAATGAATGGGTCTGGCAACTGCTAATAATAGAATAAATACTAGGATGATTTTTTCTGTCAGTTTTTATTTGCTTTACTGTGCTTTATATTTGGCTAAATTCAGTTTGACCAAATTGCAGTTTGCAAATATGAGTAAAAATGCATCAGCATCTGCCCTAATTGGATATTAGATTGCAGTGCTTTCACTATTTCAGAGACCACTAGGACCTTTACCTTTCAACAATACTTTTGCATTTAGAGTTCAACAGGAGAAATGATCCAGTCGGGTACATACATATTTTCAAGAACCTCAAAGTGGACTTCAAAAGTGTCCTTTAATTTTGAAAGCTGGGCATCAGATTAGCAGGTGGTTATCTGAAATGTTTTCATCTGCTTCTTGTTTTAGTCATGACATATTCCAGAAATATTGAAAATTCCTGCAACCCAAAGAAGGTTCTATTAGATGCATGATATTTTTATGCATGAATGATAGCATAAATGAACTGAGAAGCCAATCTTGATTTGAAATCCTGAAATAAGAGTTTAAACTTGAATTATACTAATGTCTTTACCCTTTGATTATTTCTGCATTTCATTATATTTAGTAATAGTGCTTTTCAAATTTTTAACTAATAGTCACTTACTTTTTACTAACACTTTTTCTTTGCTTACTTGCTACTCTTCAACACCTTCATTTTTTTTATGTGTATACATATAATATCAGATCAGAGTAATTTAATTCTAGGTACTAGTTTGAAATAGATATCTACTAACCACAGAATATCTTTACTATAAACGTATACTATAAGCATGGTGATATATGTATACATATGTGTGTGTTTGACTCTGGTTTTGCTTATTTACATTTTGAAGTCTATTATTATTGTTGATGTTGTCATTATTATTATTGTGATCATGACTAACAGCTTATCAAAACCTTACATCTACAGATGCATGTATCACCTTTGTCTCCCAGAACTTGTATCAAAGTTTCTGCGATGCCTCTAGGAGGCAGAACCACTCACTTTCAGAAGTACTAATTTAGAAAATGTCAGCTAAATAAAGCAAGTATTTATACACAGCTGCAGTTCATCACTAAATGATAAATTCACCTCATAAAGGAACTCAACAGGTGAATCAAAACATTCAACCAACATTTTTGTAAGCTATCTTCTTTGGATAAGCACGTTACATCAGTATGCAAAAGTGCTGTTTGAAGCTTCATTGATTAAAGGTTTTTTTTTTTATCATAATTATGCAAATTGTTGAGAACTGAGCTGGTTTTTATAAGACTTAGCATTTAAACCAACCACATCTAACCCAAATATTTTATCTGTTTTCTGTTTAAACCAGCATGATCTGGCCTCTCACACTTACCCTACAGTGTCATTCATAAAATAACAATTGCATCATTGAAATCTTAAAACTATGAAATAAGCCATGATTGATTTAAAACAATGTCAATTCACAAGCATTATATTTGACAGAATAATCTAAATACTGAAGGCTTAATGTATATTTTCAAGGTACAGTGAAGTTGTCCACTGAGTTCTTTTTTTTTTTTTTGTTACAAGATATTTTCTGTACAAGACACACTGTAGACATTTTACATTGGGATTTTTTTTTCTTTAACAATGCTGAAAGCACTTAGTATCTATCAATCATAGTCATGTGACATTAGTAGCAACTGCCATAATCATATTAAGGCAAATAGTTTTTCATTTAACAATACCCGCCCCTAAGATTTGCCTTATTGGCCATGGTATTACCCAGGTGTATTATCTGAAATATATTTCTAAAGAAATTGTTTCATTAGTTGACTAAGCCTTAAGATATTTTGAAGAGAAATTCATCAACAATACATTTATACTACAACACCTTATGTATGCCATAAGAATATTAGAACTTACAAGGGATAGAACCATTACACCAGAGATCATTCAAAGTTATTGCAGCACATTATTGACAAGTGTCATCTCATCAGTATTATACTATAGGATATTGTTACTCAGAGGAATAACCTTAAAAATAGGTTCAGAATCTTCAAAATAACTTTGATGACTTCCTTTACTGCTGGTGCAATAATATCCTTTTCAATCATATTTTGCACTTTTTTCTTGCTATGTTAAAGTATATATTGTAAGAGATCTTCATTCACCCTTCAGTTTTAATACAAAATAGTGAGTCATGAATTGAGGTTAATGTTAGATACTTTACAAACCCTTTTCTTTTTGTCAAAAAATTGAAAAATTTCTTTTATTTATCTGAATATATCATGTAATGATAGTTGTTTATCTTCAAAATTTTCATCACAGTGTTTTTTTTACATAGCAAATGCACTAGTGATTGAAGAAACAAAATCCAGTTCCAAATATTTCTGTGAATATTGTCTGCACCAAGAATTGACATACTGTAAAATTAATGAGCTATAATATAAATAGAATTCAGCAACATATAAGCTAGTTCCTTTAACCCTTTCGTTACCAAACCGCCCAAAGCCGCCCGAAAAAAATTTTGGTTTATGAGACCAAACCGCCCAAAGCCGCCCGAATTTACCTATTCATATTTAAATGAGAATATCAGAGCAAATCTCTTCAGTACATTCGTGAAAATACGTATTATACTTCGTAAACAGTTCAACTACAGTTTTGTACAATAATCGAAGTGTAATTTTAATTCCGTGAATTTTGGGAGATTTTTTTCCGAAATTTGTTCCTATTGTGTTTTCAAAATTTGTAATTCTGACAAAAAATGGATACGAATTTCATTATATCAAGCAGCGAGTCAGAATTCGAAGGATTTTCTACTGAAGACCTTCATAAATCTAACTCTATGACTGAAAAAAAAATGCATGTGGTATTTGATAATGAATCTGATGTTTCATTTTCCGAAAGTGAAAACAGTGAATCTGAGATCTCCGATAGCGATAAAGAAAACGAATTGGCACCTGAATGGAGTGAAAATTTACAAACTGTTTCTTTCTGTGATTTTTCTGAAGAAACTGGACCAAGCCACAGACTTTCCCAGAAGGGTAAAGCCTTAGACTATCTCTATTTACTTTTTCGAATGAGCCTATTTGAAATCATTACGGCAGAAACTAACCGTTACGCTAAACGTAAACAAAGCGAAAGAAACGATAGTTTGTGGTTTCCCATAACCTTAAATGAAATTAAGACTATTTTGCCATAAATATTATTATGGGTATCAGAAAGTTACCCAGAATAACAAATTCTATTGTAAAATTTTGTTGTATACCCAATTGAATATTAGCTAATAACCCATTTTCTATAGCGATGTTTGAACAAAATTTTAATAATTTTATATTTTGTGGAATTTACCTGTATCTACCTGCATTAGAGTCACTTTGTGACAAAAATTATAGTATAGAATTGGTTGAGAATATTTCATTAAATTATCTTCCAAAAATCAGATTAATATATCGATAAATAAAAAAGTTATAGTTGTTTAATGAAACCAGACTAAATTTATGATTACGTTAGAAATTAATTGAAACACATAAGGGGTGTAATTTGGTCAGAATATAGTAACGAAAGGGTTAAGATTGCTGTAATAAACTTGAATTATAAAATTATACAATACAATATGAAGTTAAATACATCCTTCTTTTTTGTCTTTCCATTCAAGTTGCCATTTTGCTTTAAAAAAACTTATGCCACAATTATACAGAGTCATAAACAAAATACATTCTTGTGATAGTTAATTGATTGAGAATAATTATATATTTATACATGTATGGACCAGTGAGTCATTAATTATATGCAATGTACTTGTGATTTTTTTCTTATTAGCAAGAAACTTAGTTGCGTGCAAGTTACTAAACATAGAGTCCTACTAACTATTGTGCAGATTTGAACTTGAAACATCCATTAAGCTGTCGTTTGCTCCAATTTTTGTTTTCTCCCTCCCCACCCCCCAAAAGCAGCAACATTCAGTGGTTTTAAATTCTATCAAGTACAAGTATAGATTTTTTTAAAGTATGATTACATTTTTGTTCATGGTTCGTCTTTGCACATACTTTTTTATGCCCTCAGAATAAAAAGTCTTTGACTGAGAGATGAGCCACATATGAATTGCTTCTTTCAATTCCATGCAATCTGTAGTAGTGAAACATTGTTCCCATTTTGTACTGAAAACCTTTTGGTGGTTTTTATGCCTCTGCTACCTGTTCAACCTGGAGAAAACAACATAGAAGTGTTGCAAAATGACAAGAAGCAATGAAACAAGGTTGGAAACAGGAAGAAATACATATACATATACAGAAATTAAACCCCATACCCTCACCCCAAGTATATATATATATATATATATGTAGTAGGTTTCTGCACAGATTCTAGCTACCAAAATTTCATCAACAAGGCATTAGTCAGTCCAACCCTACAGTAGAAGACCAAGGCTCTAAAATCTTTTGTGACAGAAAGTTTCATTATAAAATTATAGCATTCAGCTGTTGTTGTCATTATCATCGTCATCATTTTAATATCTACTTTTGTATGCCTGCATGAGTCAAACAAGACTTCATTGTGAAAGAATTTTCTAAAGCCAGATGCCCTTCCTGTTGCCAATTTTCACATATTTTCAATCCCTCAATCTATCAAACAACAAATGTTATTGCAGATGGCACTATGTATATGAACAGTGAGGCTTTTGTTTACAATCCATAAGACATGTCAAGAAGCCTGGAAAAACTTCAATGATGAACAGTAAACAAATGAAGAATGTCCAGATATAGTTTTGTTGACTATATTGGATTAGCTTAGAGTTTGTTAACAGATCTGGAAAACGTGCAAAAAATAAAAGAAGTTTTTTTTAAAGTTTTGACATTTGTGAGTATATGCATATGAGTCTTTTTAAGATAAACTGTTTGAAAATGCTATTCAGTTATCCTTAATGCTAAGGAAGAAGGGAAAATGGTAAACATTCTTCAGTTATTTGCTCATTGGCAATACTGAGATCTGAAGCAAACATGTTTGTACAGCTAGTGCAATCTAAGTATGTTTCCACTATGATTGTTGCTCTACAATCCATCAAAAATATTCTGGATTGTTTGTTAAACTGTATCTTTAGAACAAGTTAGATAACATAGTAACTAGCCACTCTTACGCTGCAAAGAAATGTAGCTTACCCTTCCCAAGAAAATGAAAAAGAAAATATATTCAAGAAATGAATTGCTTGAAATTTTTCTTTTATATGTAATGAGATGAAGTTTGAACTTTAGAACATATGACTTTATAGCTGATGTTGTTTTATGATTGTTGTGACTTTTACTTCTCTTAAGTCAATTATGTGTGGAAAGAAAAAATAAGATTAATAAGAATAATAACAACAACAATAATAAAAGCTTCAAATTTTGCCACAAGTGCAGCAATTTGGGGGAGGAGATGAGTCAATTATATCGACTCCAGTCTTCAACTGGTACTTACTTTATCAACCCCAAAAGAATGAAAGGCAAAGTCAATCTCGATGGAATTTGAACTCAGAATTTATCAGCAAATGAAATACTGCTAAGCATTTCACCTGGCATGCTAACGGTTCTGCTAGCACGAGTGCATGCATACATACAAGTGTGTGTGGATATATATGTGTGTGTGTATGTATGTGTGTGTGTGTGTGTACGTGAGCTGTTGTTAACATGCTATCCAGTACAACTTGTTACATGGCTGGCTTGTCAATGACTTTAGCTGACAAACGTGTTTATTGATGAGAGTTGTTAGAAACCCAGGACCCGTAGCATTAGGAGAGCAGTAATTGTTTAAAATCTGCATTGAGTAAATGTGGAGGTTCTTGAAGCTGCAGCAAAGCAACCTGTGCAGAAGAACAGTAATTTTTCTTTTATATAGGTTGTTTTGTCTGACAACCTTGTCAGTCTTTGCAGCACCATAAAGTGCACCTATTCTGTTTTAAATGGTTGATGATAGAAAAGATATTCAGCCAATCAAACCATGCCCAAATCACAACACTTACTTATACATTGAAAAAGTAACTGTGCAGTGAGAACCTACACTATCATATTAATTCTATGCAAGGTAGTAGGGCAGTCAGGTAGGACCATTTAACCATGAGTAAGATCTTCTCTCTCTTTTTCTCTTTCCTTCCAAGTGACAGGCAGATTATATAATGCTAGCATAGGAAATACTAGCAGAGATAGCTGGCGTTGCCTGTGTCACGTGGAATTGAAGAATTAGACTTTTCTTTTATATTTTCTCTAATGAACTGGAATATCTAAGATTTGAATTTCATCAAATGAACCCTAAGTAAGGCTTGTGTAAAATTTGAATGAACCCTAAGTAAGGCTTGTGTAAAATTTGAATGAAATCAGTTGTGTATTCTCGAGTTTTAGGGATTCAGACAGACACACATCATTTACATCTTTAAATATATAGATGATGTTGCATTGTACAAAACCTAAGCAATGACTGCACAAAGGATGTCTGAAAGCTAGAAAGAAATGAAGCAAGGATGCTCTTCAACTAGATGCATGATATTTTTATGCATGAATGATAGCAGAAATGAACTGAGAAAAATTTAGTATAGGAGTAATCAGATGTAATGATCTAGAGAGATGATTCAATTGGTATGAACATGTGATGCATAGTGGGGTGGTGGTGGCAGCAGCAGTTAAGTAAATAATTGGTAAGCAGTCCAAGAGGAAGGAACCTACTGAAGAGGATAGAGTGGTGAAGATTGTTCTTGAAAGGCTGACCCTCATAAAGGAAATGACAAAGGACTTCAATAAGTAGTAAGATGCTGTGCTAGAAAAGACCCATCCAGAACATGCATGCAAACATGGATAAATGGATATATATTTATATATGCATGTATATATACATGTAGATGTCGGTACATACATATATGTTTGTATGTATGCATATATTTTATTTATTACACTATATATATATATATATATATATATATATATATATATATATATAGATAATTACAAAGATGATAATGGTTCATATATATATGTGTGTGTGTGTGTGTTTGTATGTGTATATGTATGTGTACATGCATATGTAGGTGCATACTCTTTTACTTGTTTCAGTCATTTGACTGCGGCCATGCTGGAGCACCACATTTAGTCAAGCAAATCAACTCCAGCACTTATTCTTTGTAAGCCTAGTACTTATTCTATCGGTCTCTTTTGCCGAACCGCTAAGTTATGGGGACATAAACACACCAGCATTGGTTGTCAAGCGATGTTGGGGGGGGGGATGAGCACAGACACACACACACACACACACATATACATATATACGAGGAGCTTCTTTCAGTTTCTGTCTACCAAATCTACTCACAAGGTTTCGGTTGGCCCAAGGCTATAGTAGAAGACACTTGCCTAAGGTGCCATGCAGTGGGACTGGACCCGGAACCTTGTGGTTGGTAAGCAAGCTACTTACTCCTGCGCCTATCCATGCTACTTACTCTTTCGCCTATCCATGAACACTTGTCCAGTCTAGAAAACTATACAATAAATAGAGGTGGGAGACACAGAACATAGTAGTAAATGTCAGTAGTAAGTGTGTCTTTAACATGCTGTGTTTGGATCCTTCCTATCCATCCATTAAATTAGTGCATTAAATTAGTGTTTTATCCAAAGGAAGAAATATTTACCAATTTGTGTTGCAAGATGCCTGATGTGAAATTATGTGTTGAAACAGAATGGAGTAAGTTTAGCAAGAACACACACAAAAACGAAAAGTGTCACTGAAGTGGTCACAGATGCGTGACAAAAGATTCCCAGGCAATGGACATGAGTTAAAATAATATAATAAGAACAGTAATAAACGAGTGAAGAAAAAAAAAAACAAAGGAAAAAGATCATCTTGAAATACAACAATTTCTGTTTCAACACACAGTTTCACATCAGGAATCTTGCAACACAAATTGACAAACGTAATGACTTAAGCCTCAGCCAGGCTAGCAAGACGTTGAAAAACAATATATTCTGTTGTCTTAAGATCAACACAATACAATAACTTCACTTCATAAAACTATGTGTCTCCTCCAGGACTTACTCCTGGATGGTTACTAACAAGGTAGGAAAACTACAACTAACCAGAGGATATCTATCTTAGAAGAACAGAATGGAGTAAATGAAGCAAGAACACGCACGAAAACAAAGAGTGTTGCTGAAAAGTCATGTGGGGCGAAAGATTTCTGGACAGTGGACATGAATTAAAATAATAAAATAATAACAGTAATAAATAAATGAAGAAAAAATAGTGTGTGTGTTTATTTGGCAAAACAGGAAATTACTATCTCGAAATACAACAATAACAGAATAAATATTTCTCTATTGCTTAAACATTTAAAATCTCAGATATGAGTACACAACTAATAATGTCAAAGAACAGAATCCCCCCAGCCTAAATATTTACCCCTTCATTGTCTTTCTCTCTCCCTTCCTTTTACCCACTTTATAAATTACTGGTAGGTTTAGTTATATATAGTTTCTAATTTTTTTTTTTTTTTTTTTTTTTTAAATATAAGTTCAGAGTTTAACAATAAAGGCAATCTTTTCTGAAGTGCTGATTCAGTTATTAAACAAACATGCCTTCACCTAGGAGTCATTCATAATTAAAATATTTGAGTTGAAAGCTTTCTAAAAACATAACTAACCTCCCACTCTTTAAAAATAATATATTGTCTGCTTTCAATCCCAGTGGCAATATTTCCTTTATTTGTATGAATGTTATGTAAAAATGTTAAATTTTTTACTTACACCCAGTATGGGGAATATCATTATGCCATGACTCATTTAGGTATTTTGATTTCTGTCCTGTAAGTAATTTTGGGCTAAAAGACATATTTTTGAAAACCCATTAGATTCCCTTTTCTTTTTCTTTTTTTTTAATATTCATCTTAATTTGTCTGTTTTATTATTATTTTTTAAGTATGTATTCCATTTTTGTTTCTTATCATTGAAGAAAAAGAGACATCACTGTAATCTTTGCAGACACTCATAGACTAGTGAAGTTGATGTGGTTGATATTCAACTTCTGAAGGTTGTGATATCTGTAGGAAAAATTTTGAGTAAGGGAGAGTTCTCAAATGCTTCAGTTCTGGATGGGAAGGATTTAGTGTGGATTTGATTTGATTTCATTAAGTGGATAAGACAGAGTGGGAGGCAAGAAAGAGAAATATGTGCACTAGTTGAGCATGAGAAGGAGTGGTGTTCAGTTTACAACAATGCAATCCATTGTAATAGGGATAGAAAGGAAATAAAATGTTTTTGTGTACCAGTAGTTGTAGTATGTTGGTGAAGAGTTCTTACTGATCAAATGTATATTTTAGAATTCTTTAGATATCAGATTTTGTGTGTCCTTTACAGAGAGAATGATTGAAGAGACACTAATCTTTTTATTAAACATGTTTTACCTGCATGTTTTTCTTTTTGTAAATAATCTAAGTTCTGAAGCTGTCATTAAGCTACTTTTTTTCTTATCAAAAACAGCAGATAGATCTCTAGTCTGTTTTATTATAGATGCAATCTATTAGATGACATTATATATACCAAAGCAACTTTGAACGATTCAAAAGAGAACAGTATAGTTATCAATTCTATTACAAATGTAATAATTTGAGACATTAAATTGGTTTTTCTAAACTATCTTGGTCATAAATTTTATTTATTTATATAATTTAATTTCCTAATAAAACTACTTCTCACGTGTAATATTTAATCAAATAGGGTCCCCAAATTTAAGGGTATTTTTCTTGTTTCATCATGATCATCTGGAAGACATTAGATGAGCTCTCTTTCAATTTACTTTTAATACAATGAAGACTTTAGCATTTTACACTCTAAGCATATTGATTTTTCTTTTTTTTTTCTAATGAGTACAAGGTCAGTTTTTGTAAGACAGGAAGTATTGTCATCAGAATCATCATCATCATCATTATATTGCCAAAATTTAATTTAATTAACCTGTGTAGTGGAGTTGAAAGCAAACATAAGTTGAGCAAGGTGTAAATATGTAAACGAATGAACAAATCTAAATGTGATTATATTTAGTTTGGCACACTACTGATAGAGCAATTTCTATTAACCTTGCCTCGAACACAATTCTTTTTTTTTTTGTTTTTTTTGTTTTGCACTTCTGGTTTGAACAAAGTGGTTTTTATTTGGATGCATGTTTTTTACAGCTGGATGCCCATATATACATTAACTATTCATATAATCAGAAGGAATTGAATCTGTTTTTAATATGTAAATTAAGGCAAGCAGAGTCATGAAATTCCAACAGTTATTTAGTAAGAGCATGATCCATAATAAAACAAAAGGCTAGTTAGATATTTAGTGTTTTATTTATTTAGGTTTAGACGGTTTTATAGGTTTAGATATTTGCATGTTGGATTGAAACAGTATTTTATTTCTGAAAAGCCAAATTCTGTGCTGAGCATTCAAACATAAAATAGGAGTGGTTTTATATAGATTGGCATATATAACTAATGAAGGATAGTTTTCATCTGTATAAATCTGATTGGTAATAAAATCAAAAGAAATTTATAGTGGTTTACTGTAAGATGAAGCTAAAACAATTGTTTGGGCAGAGCTCTTTGTTCAAATGAAAATATAAGCAAATAGAAAGAAATGTGTTGCATTTCTCTCATCTTTATTATTCTTTTTGTATGATTGTAAAGCTTAGTTCTGTGGGAATTTAAATTTATAAATGTAGTACCTGACACTTAATATCTTATAGCAATGATCTACCAATTAACATTTGAATAAGATGTGAAACATCATTTAGATGTTTCATGAAGTACTGACTGCCTCTTTTCTGAAGTACCAACACAGCAATTTACATTTTTGAAGTAGTCTCTTCAGTCCCATAAAGCAACAGTGTTTAGATTTATGATGTATAGAGACCATTTATTACATGAAAAATTTACATTCTGTGTCTTGTTGAAGATTTTCACATCTTCAAGAGCACTTATTGGTTAATGCCTTTTAAATATAATCAATTAGATAGGAAATAAAGGTTTCATATAATTGAGCTTAATCGGGATTTAAATAATTACTGGGTTATTTCACTATCCTAAAATATATTTCTTAAAATGTCTGTCACTAATTCTTCAGATGTTTTATAAAGGCTGGCACTTAACTCTAGTTTAAAAACCATTGGTTAGATAAAAGATAGATTTCAAGCATCAAATTAAGTGTTCTGTTTGGAGACACAAGGAACACACTAGAAATGAATTCATGTTCTTAAACTGATAGTTCTGTAAATATCATATTCTGTTAACCATTTTGCCTATACTCTTAATTTGAAATTCAGTATTTTTGTTGTTACCTTTGATCATAACTTGCAGCAAGGCTTGAGCAAATCATGATTATTTTTTACACTATTAAATTCCAGTTATGTAGAAGATTGGAAGAATAACTTTTGTACTGGAAACTGGTTACTTCAACACTTTTTAAATGTGTGTGATGGATGACTATTTAAAGTCATTGTTCTGATATTAAAGACAATGAGTTCAAACTTTTTCCTTGATATAACATAATTTAGGCATATCAATCTTTTTGCCTTCTTCAAGCTAGTTAAAAATTATTTTATATTTTTACTTTACACATGTACTCATCAGCACAAAACCTCATACCTCAAGTGACATAAATCTCCAGTTATGCACAAGCATTTTAGCGATAAATCTATAACAATCACAAAAATCAAATATATTAAAAAATTCAACATAAATAAACTGAAAATAATTGCAATAATTGTATTGATATTAATTTTGATTGCTTTGTAATTCCTCAGGACTGATATTAAGGATCCAGCTCCCTAGTACCATAGATCTTAAATAGGATTATCAGAGAACATGTTAACATGTCAATGTCAGTTTAGTAGTCAATAAAAGTATTATTTTACTACTTTCATGTATGTGTGTGTCTCTGTTTAATATCAGCATCACATCTGATATAATATCAAGTATAACATCAAAATGGCAATGAATAAACCATATGTGTCTGTTAGTTTTCTGAGATTGGCATTATTTTTTCTGCTTCTAGTTATAGGCACTTAATGTACTATATTGTATTTTAAGAAGTATTTTGTGGCTAGCCATAGTACAATATTATCAGTTAGACCAACTTAGCTTTAGGTTTCTCAATAATTACTACTTTAAAACAGTTGTGTTGCTAAGTAGTAAACTAAAAAAAATGATTCCGTGAAGATTAGTAAAGCAGATTATAAACTGATAAATTTGCTTCCTTTTAATTATAAATTCTAATATTATTTAATGTTTCAACATGGTGGACATAAATATTAAACATTTTTTCTATATCCATTTACTTAGTGTTTGTGAATAAGTTGTATCTGTCTTTCTGCTAGTTCAAATCTTGGAGTATTATGAGTTAATAATGCCAGCATATTTGTTGTCCATATTATATTGTTGAATATTTACTGGAAATGATAATATAATAGTCTTTCATTATTGAGAATTGTAATTGGAAACATCATTCCTAGAACATGATTTAGAAATTTGAATCCTAACAGTACCCCTTTTATGTAACCAAATTTAACACCTATCTAAATGTCAAATTATAAGTGGCTAAGAATTATAAATGATAAAAAACCTTCTCAAGTTATAAAAGACAAGTGATTTGTGTTTTTCTGCATATACTCATCACTAATTTAGTTTCTAGCTGTTGATCAGAAACTGATGTTGACTATTAAAAACTATAATGATATAATTAGTATAACATTCCTTAGTTCTGGAAAATCCCAAAGTATAGTAACCTTATGAAACTGTCTAAATTAACCCAGCCTGCATATGAATTCAGCTGGTAATAAGAGTGGCCAACTAAGTCAAGTTTAGGCATTATCAGGCCTAATAAAGGCTAAACCGAGCAATTATTTCAGAAAACGTATTGGATCACTTCTGTAACAAGTAACTGGTATCTTTGCCCTGAGTGGTTTTACTTGTATATTAGATACCCTTCAGAATTCACTAAAATTTATGAATCTAAGCTGAGCAGGATGTTTTATTACAAAGTAGTTGTTTATGTACTTGATTTGTTAGAAATCCTAGCTAGCAAACTGAAAAGGATATATCTTAACTCAATACTATTTACCATATAAAACTACTAAATCTTGTAAAAATATATTTAAAATATTCATGTCAGGTTAATTTTATATAAAAGATTACATTCAAAGAAATTTTTGTATGAAATCCAACACGTCACTATACAACCACCCTATAGATATTTTAAATTAACTATCACAATTCATTATATATTATGTCATAATGAAAAAGCTTTTTATTGATTATTATCTGCCTAAATTGAAACAACAATATTGATTATTTTATTTTAACTTAAAATACAATTGACTTCATTTATACAGGATTTATTTCTACCAAATGGAAATTTTACAAAAGGTTAGACACTAGCAAACATAAATAAATATTTAACTTGACACTAATCTGTTATTCAAAGGGAAAATTTTTCTTATTGATTTCTTTTTGACAAGGTAAATTTTTCTAGGATCGGGCATAGCTGATTGAATTCAATCAGTGTATTATTGTTATATAGTTTATCAACACCTAAGATAGAGAACGCTACTTTCATTGTTGGTACTTATACTGTTTCCAAGTTGTCCAGCATTTTACTGTCTCAACTAACATTGCACATCTCAGTATCAATGAAATTTGAATCATAAACTGATTTGTATGAGATAAAAATTTATGGTTAGCAAGTAAGGACATTGAAACCTGATGAAAGAAACAAAAATGGGGTAAACATCTGAATATCATTCCAACTTAAAAATGGTAATTAGAGTTAAAATAAGTGAAATTAATTTTGGTAAGGTAGTCTAGATCAACAACTAGTTCACTTTGTCTTCCCCCTCTCTCTCTCTCTCTCCTTCCCAACTTTCTGATCTATCTACAGCTTATACTGCTGCTCTCTTCCCACTTCTTATCACCTCTTCCTTCTTGAGCTATTTCTTTTACCTTGTCCTTTATACTGATGTTTATCATCAGCTTCATTCACCTCCATGCCCATCGATAACTACTTGTCACTCTCTTTTTACACTCCAAATGCCTGATCCACCATCTCTATCTTCTTTCCAGCTACACCCATCAACTCCTAATGCTGGTAGCCATGTATCTTTTCTATAGCAAGACACCTGAGCTTGTCTCTCTATCATACTTTAGCCTCTCAGCACCTGATATTATATTGTCTCTCTCCAGGAGGCTTCGTATTTTAAGTTACATGGCAACCTTCACTTGTTCTGGTATCACAAAAAAAAAGTACACTGTACCCTCTGTGGAGTGGTTGGGTTTTGGGAGGGCAGCCAGCTGTGACCTCCCCCACTACCAAAACCAGCCATTGGAGCTCAATGTAGTCATCCAGCTTACTGGATCCTGTCAAACTGTCCAACCGCACCGGCATGGAAGATGAATGCCAAATGATGATGATGTTGCCACATTCCGTTCCTAAAAACTCTACTATTGAAAGAGGTAGAAACAAAATAACTGTGAAATACAGTATTGGATTACCTACTTGTGAATTGAAATCTACCACTTCTTAATGAGTTTTTGATCAGTATGTTTCATTCTACACTACTTCGATGTTTGTAACTATCCAGTATTAAACCGTCTGGGATTATTGCTTCTAATATACAAACATCTTATCCAGGAGGGATTTAATTCTCAGAAGCTTCATACCATGAAACTGGAGCTGTAAACTGGTTCTCAAGTACTTCCCCACAACACCTTTAATGCTTAGGAGATATTTATATTACTACTAAAAATCCACACTGCACTGATTAAGGTATATTTCATTAAGACTATAAATTTCTTTTTTGACTCACTAAATAATAAAGCTTTAATAAAAGCAATACATTGTCTCTTACATTGCATCTTAAAAATGAAATATGTATTGGTTTCCTACTACCTCATAGTATCACTTTTCCAATAAATAAAGTAGTTGGGACATGTTTTTAAGTGCCCTCTCATGTTTTTGTATGATTGTATTGTAATGCACTCACAAGTAGATATGCTTGGTTTATATCAACTAACATCAGCCTATAATTACTTTATAAACTAACCCACTTTATCATTGTATGTTGCTGCAACAAGTCAGCATACTTATTCATAGCCAAGTATGTTTGAGTGCAATGTTCTATAGTGCATTGTAATTCTACAAAAGGAAATTTATCTTTCTATATTTGCTTATGGTTTGCTAAAAGTGATGTAGGTATTCTTCAATTTTTCTCATGTAATATTAGCGACTTGTTTTCTAGCCATGTTTCTCTCAAGTTTATATATTTTTGCAATTAAACAGTGAATTAATGCATGAAAAGTTTAAGCATCATTAACTACCAGCTCCCTTTTCCCTTCCTCTCTTATTGTTAAAAATTTGAAATAATTTCCAAAGATTAGTGTAGCAAAACTTATAAATTCTTTGTTTCAGCCCTAGCTTATTTCAAAATAGAAGAAAATACTCTAATATGCGTATGTTTGATTATATAGTTTATTGGCATGTGTAAGAACCACCATTATCATTTAACATTCACTTTTCCATGCTTGCATGGGTCAGATGGAATTTTGTTAAAGCAGATTTTTCTATGGCTGGATGCCATTCCTGTCACCAACCCTCACCCGTTTCCAAACAAGGTGATATTTCCCATGGCCAAACATGTTTTTCCACAGAAGACTGCAATCAAACAACATCACTTGTGTGATGGTGTGCTTGTTTACAGCCATCACATGATAGCAAGATAAGGATGTACACATATGCATGCACACACATCACATACATCCATATACACACACACACACACACACACACAACTTTCAGTTTCTGTCTGCCAAATCCATTCCCAAGGTTTTAGCTTGCTCAGGATAATAATAGAAAGCACTTGTCCAAGGTGCTACACAGTGGGATTGAACTTGAGACAACATAGTTGGGAGCAGGCTTCTTAAACACACTACCAACCTGTGCTTTCATATGAATTAGTGATGAAAAATTATTTACAAGCTATAAAGTATAAGCTCATCTATGAAGTACAGAGAATTTCAGCATTTATAATGTTTACTTACATTTCTAAACTTTTACCCTTGCTAGAAACATTAGAGCACCTGATTAGATGGTTTTTTCTGAACCTTTACATTTCGAGCAAAAATTCTGCGAAGAAACACTTTGTCTGACATTTGGTCTGGGTTGATAAAATAAATCCAAAGCCTATACTGTCATTTCTTTAATCAACTTTGCTCCAATTTTACAAATCTATAACTTCATGCCAATGTTACAAAAATGTTATTTCAGCATTTAGTTTCTACAGCTCATCTGCAGCATTCCTGTGAAACATCATATTGATACACAGCCATGATTGATTAATTTTTAAAAAATCAATCACAACTTATCTCATTAAAAAAATATTCCTTCCTGCTAATTTAAATTAGTAATTGGGGCAATTTCTGTATTGATTTTGTATCTGCATGCCTCTCTCTCTCTCTCTCTCTCTCACATATATACACACACACACAAGTGTCTATCTGCGTGTGTGTGTGTGTGTCCCTTTCTGATAGTCATTTTAGAATATATTTTCACCAAGTGTCCTCTGCATGGCTAGCTTTCTTTTTGTTAAAGATGGTCGTCCTTTTTTTTTTTTTGCCTTTGGTGCAGCCATTCACACCTTGAATTTTAAGGTCTTACAAACTTTTATTGTTTCAAATATCATAGTTGCCTTCTTTGTCACCATTACATGCGTACACCTTTTCTTCTAAAATCTATGTACAAATCTACACACGTTCTTACTGGTCTTGTTGCTCTCATGATAACAGGTATCAGATAAAAATGTACTTTGGGTTTGCATATGAAGGTTACTTCTCAACAATTTCTAGATACTATCATCCCCTTTCATTTCTCCTACCACATTGATGTCTAGTGCATAACAGCGGAACACGTTTGTATTTTTTTTGGTCCCAAACAATAATATCAGGTTAGTTATATTTGAATTTTATTACTGGTTTCAGTTTTAGGTTCCACTAATCTTTTGATCTATCAGTTACAATATCAATTTCAGTCATTGGTCCGTGGCCATGCTGGGGCATTACCTTTAAGAGTTTGTCAACAAATTGGCCCTAATACTGATTTCTCTTTTTTTTTTTAGCTTGGTACTTATTCTGTCAGTCTCTTTTGTTGAACCACTAAGTTATAAGGATGTAAACAAATCAACACTGGTTGCTTAGCAGTGGTGTGAGCCAAACACAAAGGCACATGCATGCACTCTCTCTCTCTCTCTCTCTCTCACACACACACACACACACACACACACACACACACACACACTCACTCACTCACTCACTCACTCACTCACTCACTCACTCACTCACTCACTCACTCACTCACTCACTCACTCACTCACTCACACTCACTCACTCACTCACTCACTCACTCACTCACTCACTCACTCACCACTCACTCTCACTCACTCACTCACTCACTCACTCACTCACTCACTCACTCACTCACTCACTCACTCACTCACTCACTCACTCACTCACTCACTCACTCACTCACTCACTCCTCACTCCTCACTCCTCACTCCTCACTCACTCACTCACTCACTCACTCACTCACTCACTCACTCACTCACTCACTCACTCACACACACACACACACACACACACACACAGCTTCTTTCAGTTTCTATCAACCAAGTCCACTCACAAAGCTTAGGTTGGCCTAGGGCTGTAGTTAAAGACACTTTCCCAAGGTGCCATGCAGTGGGACTGAACCCAGAATCATGTGGTTGGGAAGCAAAACTTCTTACCACACAGACACACCTGTATTTGTTGATATTTTCTTCATCACTATGTTCTAGATTGCTCTGGCTACAGTATTATGTCTCAGGGAAAGGTAATATCTAGAGATACTTTGGTTTTGGTTCTGCATTGCCTACGTTTCTTGTCAGCTGAGGATTTTTATCTTTTCTATATATTAAATTCTTGGAAAAGAATTTCTTGTATCTATATTACATAAAGGTGACCTTCAGTATTAGCTGCTCCAAACTTATTGGTGCTCCATAACAGTCTTTTAGTGTGGTTTGTTCTTTCTACAATTGGCCTTTTTTCATTTCAAGGCCCATGTGTACCTTTCTCACTGAGCTATTGTAGGTGTTGCAATTATTATGCTAAGTTGGACTTTACCATGTTTCTTGGCAGGAGATCTATGTCAGTTTTTATTTCATGTCTCCTCTCAAGTTTATCAACTGATATATTGATTTTTATATTTTTGTGCTCACAAACTGAAGTGGGAGAGTTGCTAAGCTTTTTTCTCTCTCCTAGAAGTGATGCTCCAGTCTAACAATCTGGGTCTTGTTTGATGTTAATGCAGATTTAAGGCCACAGTTGCCCTCCATGCATGGGAAATATAATTTGTCTACATTCCCACTGATGTTGAAATTTCCAGTAATCCTGAATATTTCTATCTAGGTTAAGTTATTTTAATTGCTAGTTCCGGATAAATGTACTTGTTAAGATAGATACTAGTAAGGTGTTGTGAAATAATGTGTATATACACATATACATTTGCATGCGTGTGTGCATTTTATATGTGTGTGTGTGTATATATATATATATATAAATTATACATACATGTATATTTATATTCATCATCATCATCATTTAATGTCCGTTTTCCATGCTTGAAATTGGTTGAACGGTTCAACCGGGGTCTGGGAAGCCAGGAGGCCGCACCAGACTCCAGTCTGATCTGGTAGTGTTTCTACAGCTGGATGCCCTTCCTAACGCCAACCATTCCATGAGTATAGTGGGTGCTTTTTACATATCACCAGCACAGGGGCTAGAGGAGGCTGGCAACAGCCACGATCGGTTGGTGCTTTTTACGTACCACTGGCACGGAAGCCAGCCAAGGTGGCGCTGGCATTGACATGCCAATGGCACGGGTATCACAACTACAATTTCCATTTGATTTTGATTTTGATGTTGATGTACTTGACTCAATAGGTCTCCTCAAGCACGGCAGTCGTCCCCCACGATCCAAGGTAAGCACAGCACACATGTATACCAGAACTAGAGTAGAAGTTCCAGGTATGGAAACAAGGTCTAAAATCGAAGGGCCTTAAAGTTAACCTAGCAAAAACTAAAATCTTAGTGAGTAAGCAAGCAGACAAATCACAAATCGTTGTGGACACATAAAAGGTGTAGCAACATCAGAGGAAGGTTAACAGGGAAACTAGCTTTTGTATGTGGAAGAAGCACAGGTACAATAAATGTTGAAAATGTGCAGAAAATAGACTTCATCAACTACCAGTGGCGAAAGCTAGAGGTAGTAGATAGCTTCCATTATCTAGGTGACCAAGTTAGTAGTGGAGGTGGATGCTCTAAGAGCATAGCTGTGAGAATAAGATTAGGTTGGGCAAAGTTCAGAGAGCTCCTACCTCTGCTGGTAACAAAGGACCTCTCTCTCAGAGTGAAAGGCTGATTGGATGATGCCTGTGTACAAACTGCTATACTACACGGCAGTGAAACATGGACTGTAACAGCCAAGGACATGCGTAGGCTTGAAAGAAATGAAGCCAGTATGCTTCGCTGGATGTGCAATGTCAGTGTGCATGTTCGACAGAGTGTAAGCATCTTGAGAGAAAAGTTAGACATAAGAGGCATCAGATGTGGTGTGCAAGAGAGATGACTGTACTAGTGTGGTCATGTGATACATATGGATGAGGACAGCTATGTAAAGAAGTGCCAATCTCTAACTGTGGAGGGAACCTGTGGTAGAGGTCAGCCAAGGAAGACATGGGATGAACTGGTGAAGCACGATCTTTGAACTTTGAGCCCCATGGAGGCAATGACTAGTGACTGAGACCTTTGGCGATATGTTGTACTTGAGAAGACCTGTCAAACCAAGTGAAATCATAGTCATGGCTGATGGTGGTGTCACGTAACTGGCACCTGTGCTGGTGGCAGGTTAAGAGCACCTTTCAAGCATTGAGATTCAGATGAAAACCTTGTAGAATGCTACTCATTTTACACCTTCGATGTATGATAATTACACATCCTACCAATGTATTACAGATGTAAAAATGTGTTGAAACAATTGTAGTGATTTTAAAGAAAGAATGTTGTTCATTCCATTTTCTATCAGTTGTCTGTTTATATAATATGTACTTATATAAGGTATATATATATATATGCACTCATTCCTACTCAATCCACCTTTATTGCTTTCTGACTTTGTCTCTGTGTGTCTCTCTCACTCCCTCTCTCTCTCTCATTTCCTGATATTACTTTCCCCCTTTCTCTCCTGTATTATCTTTTCTGCATGTAACACTTTACCTTCCAATGTATAATGTGGGGTCATGCTGCTTCCCACTCACCCCGCTATCTTTTACTGTGACACACTCTCTCTCTCTCCCTCCCTCCTTTACACCAAACTTTGACATTGCTCTTCCCCTTCCCTTCTCTTCTATTTTCTGTTATTACTTGGCTCTCTCCTAATACTGTTTCCTCTGTTATTCTCTCCTCTGCAATGTTCCCACTACAATAAATCTGCTCCATCCATCACATTGCAAGCTACTGGATAACCTCACCAGTACTAGTACCAAAATATGTGGTTGGTAAATCAAGTCACACAGCAACAATGTAGTTTGAGGGGGATCAAGTAAGAATATTATTGACAGTGACTTCAGAGTTTTTGCCAGTTAGGCTGAGGTTAATCTTGCATTATATAGTCTGCTTTGGAGTATAACCATGGCTTCATAAAGAAATGTCAAAACCACTGTCAGTAATATTCTTGGCTGTGTGGTAAGTAGCTTGCTTACCAACCACATGGTTCCGGGTTCAGTCCCACTGCGTGGCACCTCGGGCAAGTGTCTTCTACTATAGCCTCGGGCCAACCAAAGCCTTGTGAGTAGATTTGGTAGATGGAAACTGAAAGAAGCCCATCGTATATATGTATATATATATGTATATGTGTGTATATGTTTGTGTGTCTGTGTTTGTCCCCCCAACATTGCTTGACAACCAATGCTGGTGTGTTTACGTCCCCGTCACTTAGCAGTTCGGCAAAAGAGACTGATAGAATAAGTACTAGGCTTACAAAGAATAAGTCCTGGGGGTCGATTTCCTCGACTAAAGGCAGTGCTCCAGCATGGCCGCAGTCAAATGACTGAAACAAGTAAAAGAGTAAAGAGTATATAGGTAATTTTGTATATATTGAAATTGAAACAAAGATCTATGACAAGTTCTACCTTCTACTTCATAACCATCCACAGTTTATATTTTTTTGTCTCTCTTATACAGTTTGAAATCTCTAATTATTGCAAGAAATATTTTCACACTTGGATGGATTTTAGAATTTATACTTATTTTGGTAAAATTACTGGCATTGCCATAGTAAGATTCTATGCATGACACAGGGGTCAAGTCTTCACATTCTTTGATAGCCAGTTTTTATTTAAGGCAGAAGTGAATCTTATTGGAATACAATTTAATTTTGAATTTTTTTACTTTTTTTCAGATGGTACTTTGGGAAAATACGCCGTGTTGAAGCAGAGAAGAAATTGCTACTACCTGAAAATGAACATGGGTCATTTTTAATAAGAGACAGTGAGAGTAGAAAGAACGACTATTCTTTGTCAGGTGAGTATTCTTAAAATTTGTTTACAAAAGCAAAGTAAAAAAGAGAGAGAGAGAGAGAGAGAGAGAAAGAAACTAAGCATAATCTTTATTTAAATCTTTATCACAGCTGCTTAACAGTCTTCTTTGCTGTACAACTGAAATGTTTTCCTTAAATTTATGTTTGCTTAAGATTAATTCCACTACCTGTTTTTAATTATGAAAACTAGAACCATATATTTCTTATTCTGTATTTCTGTTTATATAAAGCATAATCTACCATCATCTCTCTTTACTTTATACTTGCAAGCAGATATAAAGCATTTGCGATTAAAAAAAAATTCACTGTGTATCCTAGATGATACATGAATAATAGAATTATTAGGTATAAATCTTGTAACTGGAATACTGAGTTATCTATTACACCCACATACAAAAGAAAACATTCCCCAAATCCCTAGGAATGAAACAGAGCTCATAAGCAGTTTTACAATTTCAAGAAAGCAGAATCCTTACAAATAGATAAATCCCATATCACAAACCAAAGCAACAGTTTAAAATTTAAGGGTAATTTAGTTTCTGTCTCTGAACAAATATAAATCTGATGTGTCCACAGAATGAAAACTAATAGCAAATTTGAAAAGTTTGAGAGCTTGATGCTAATCTTAATAAGTATTCAGATACAATCAATTAGAGTAATTAAAGAAAAATGTGAAATTTCTAAGTGTAGGCACGGACATAGCTGTGTGGTAAGAAGCTTGCTTCCTAACTACATGGCACCAGTTTCAGTCCTGCATTGCAGCTTGGGCAAATGCCTTCTACTGTAGCCTCGAGCTGACCAAAGACAGAGACTGAAAGAAGCACGTCATATATATATATATGCATTGTGTTTGTCCCCCCCCCCATTACCACTTGACAATGGGTGTTGGTGTATTTATGTCTCTGTAACTTAGCAGTTTGGCAAAAGGGACTGATAGGGACTAGGTTTTAAAAAAAGTAAGTCCTGGGCTTGATTTGTTCAACTAAAACCCTTCAATGCAGTGCTCCAGTATGGCCACAATCAAATGACTGAAATAAGTAAAATACTAAAAGACAAGACAAGGAATACTATTTGAAACTTTATCAATGATTGAGAAAAATTGTTGGTTGTCTTTTTAAATGGTTTTATTACTTGGAAAAAGATGGTATGTTTAATAACTTAATTAAAGAGCTTGGATACCTCATAATAGAGTGATGAGGACATATCATTGATAAAGTTGCAAATGCCAATGAAAGGACTCTCATAAATTTACTGATTGATAGCCTGATCGACTGATTAGTCAAGCAATCAAATAATTAATTTGTCAGCTAGCTGATCAATAATAAGAATAAAAAGAAATACAGTAGAACTTGTACGTTTTTTTTTTTATTTGCAAAATGACCCTTCCAGGATATAACATAAGTTTTTCCAAGTCTTAATCTTGTTGTTTGTATTTCTGTTTACACAATCTTTCAATTAAGTTGATCTCTAGTTATCATCAGGTACTCTGATGACAACTAGATATGAAACGAGTCATATTCAGGAAATAAAGGATCTGTGACAGAGCTTCAGAAAAAATCCATTTAATTAAAACATTTAAAAAAAAAAAAACGCAGCCCCAAACTTCTGGTCTTTCATTCATTCATTCATCTAACAGATAAGTTGAATGCTTATTTATTATTTCACTTCCCCATCAATCATACATGCTTTCTTATCTATCTAACTATTTTTAACTAATTTCTATATCTATCTAATTATTTTAACTAATTTATCCATTACCCATCTCACCTCTCGTGTATTCATCAACCATCGTGTATTCACGGTGCACCCGCCCTGCCCACCCCCACAACCAATACTGGATATCTCTATATTTTTGCTTCATCCATACCGGATGTCGCTTCTCCCACCACCATAATAGGTGTCTACTCTTCGAACCCCCCTCTTCAATACGCTATTTCACCATGCATTACCCCTCTCTTGATATCCTACGTTCTACTTGCCTAGAACCTGTCATCATTTCTCTGAACCACCCCTCCCCACTGGTGCTCCCCTATATTTCTGCACCCCCCCCACATAAAAAAAGCACCATCCGAACGTGGCCGATGCCAGACCCCTCTGGCACCTGTGCAGGTGGCACGTAAAAAACACCCACTACACTCGCGGAGTGGTTGGCGTTAGGAAGGGCATCCAGCTGTAGAAACTCTGCCAGACTAGACTGGAGCCTGGGGCAGTCCCTTGCTCCCCAGACCCCGGTCGAAACCGTCCAACCCATGCTAGCGCGGAAAACGGACGTTAAACGATGATGATGATTGTATAAACTAAAACACACAAGATAAGAGTAATAGTCCAACAAAGTGTAATTATTATAGCTCATACCATATAATTAATACTTGCTTACAAACTACACTTTAATTCAGCACATTCAATGATTAGCATTTTGCCAGTTAACATTTTCATAAGCTAAAGCAGGTAGTTGTATCAAAATAATGTCCTCTCCTTTTTCTATTCACCTGTGAGATTTTTGTATCATCTGCATAACTTGTAATCGTGGCTCTCTGTGTGGCTGAGGGCATGTCTGAGAGGGCCATTATTAACAGCAGTGGTCTCAAAACATTGCCTTGTGGAATACCACTCACTATTTGCATGTCATTAGAGGTGGGCCCCATTGGCTACTACTGCTTGACTTCTATCTTTCAGAAAGTCATGTAGTTATTCTCCCAATTTCCTGACTATGCTGAGCTCACACAGTTTGTACATATAATTCCATGATTGACTTTATCGAAAGCCTTTGCAAAGCCAAGATATATCACATCCACATTTGAGTTGTTGAGCAGCTGTTTCAACACCCAGTCATAGTGTTGTAAGAGCTGAGTCAGACAGCTTTTTCCTGGTCGGAAACCATGTTGGGTGTCAATCAGCAAGTCATTTTCCTCAAGGAAGGTGATTAGTTTTCTTCTGACTATTCATTCCATGACTTTGCTGATGTGCAAGGTCAGAGAGACAGGTCTATAGTTTTTAGCCTCTACTCTGCTACCTCCTTTATGGATGGGACATCTTTTCCCTTCCTTCAGCCTTCCAGTTTGCCAGTTGAAAGAAGCTCTGAAGAGAGACGGCAGTGTTCTTGCTAGGACTCGCTTACATGATTTTAAAAGGATTGCTGAGAATTCATCAGGGCCAGTAGCTGAGTTCGAGTTCCTCTCATTTAAAGCCCTTATAACATCATCTTTATATTGAAGTGATCAATCATCACTGCCTCAGTTTTTATATCTGCAGTGGCAAAAAAGTCAGCTGGATTGCTGACTTGCAAGTGTCCTAAGGGTGGAGTGAAAACACTTTTGAATTGCTCATTTAGTATTTCACTTGTCCTCATTGGGTGTCCTGTAAGTGAACCATCTTTTTGGTGGAGTGGCCCTGCTCTGCAGTGCACTGAGGCTGTTTCTTTGGCAAACTTATAGAAGGCTCTGGGGTTAGATTTTATATTGTCTATAGCCCAGGCTTCTTACTCTGCTTTCTTTTTCATAGGAGGAGTTGCAGATTTTTTTTCAATTTCCAGCAGTTGTATTTTCTGGTGGGATTTTTCATTGCTTTCAGTTTGTTTGCTTAAGCAATTTGAAATTTGTGTATGCCATCTCATAAGAACTTTCCTTTCCCTGGGGATTTTGTTCTTGTGTACAGTGGCCTGTCTCTCTGGGACACATATGTAGCATACAGTTTGCATTACAGACATGAATTGTTGAAATTTCATGTCAATGTCTGGTGAGGAGAGACATTTAGGCTAGTTTTGTTTGAGGACCTCTTTCTCAATTTGTTTCCAAGGAATACGTGTGTATATATATATATATATATACTAGCTGACGTACCCAGTAATTCCAGGGGGAGCAGGGCTTATCCCTTGGTTCCGTTCTCATAATTATGTTGCTTAGCCAGTAACAACAATACAAACTGTGTAGCCCTTAACAAAACCATTCGCAGTAAAAAAGTACATGAAAGTTTGTTTACAGAAACAACTACAAACTAATCATAGTTCTTAAATCTGACAGAAAAAAAGTAGGAAGGTTTGCTGGTATAATTGGTTGCATAAACAGAGATGTGGGTTCGAAACCCATGTGTACGGGAAAACCTACTTTTTTTTATATGCTCCATTATTAGACTATTTTCTTTAGTCATTGCACAGTGATCGCTATAAGCTTTAAGCTTATAAAATACTTTTATTATTATTTACAGAATTGTAAAAATTGGCACTGCTTAACAAAACCATTCACAGTAAAAAAAACATATATGATTGTTATATATTCACCATGACGATAATGGACTTCAAAGAGAATTAAAGTAGACTGATAATGAAATAATGATTTAAGCTTAATTATCTCAAAATTCAGTATTTATCAATTATATTAATCTAATTTGTTGAGTGCGCTATAGCTAGAAAATAAAAAGACAATTTAGAAAATAATTTTATCTGTACCAAACTTGAAGGAAAAAGACATGCATAAAATTGAAAAACTGACCATCTCAAAGGAAATTCCAGATATTTTTGATTTCTATAAAGTTATTCTGTGACATTACACATGCCCACACACACTCATAGATGTGTGTGTTCTAATTATTATTGTATCTGCTGTTACATCAGTTCCTAGAAGAGTGGGAAATCTTGTTTCATCATAAATGCTTTTCATTTTGCATTTGACTGAATATATTTTGCCTGTGACATGGAAAATTGTCAAAAAATAATAAAAAGAAAAGCTTAAAGGAGTGGCATAGTAGTAATACTTATTATATAGTCTTGGGAAGTTTTATTTTGTATAATATTAATGACTGTCCATAAATTATACAATTGAAGCAAATGCTTTAAACTATGAGCTACACCAGTATGACAAATTTACATTGTTTTATATAATTTAATGATGCAAGGTATATTCTACTGGCTTTCTTTTTACATTCAGAAAATACTCATCATGACTTTTTAATGGGCTTTGATACAGAATCTTTAATTAATCAAATGTTATTTCTTCCATTCATATACATGATGTTCAGGAAATATCATCTATATTATCTATTAAAAAAATGTTTGTTTTTTATATACATTATGAAATCCTGAATTATACATCACATTTTTGCATCATTCTTTAGAAATGCCAAATATATATGACTAACACACACTAGTGCATTTGTGTGTGAGTGAGTGAAGACATGGTAGTGGAGTGAAGAGGTTCACTTTAAAACCTTGTGGTTAGGGATTCAGTTCCACTGCATGGATGTTATAGACAGGTAACCTATACTATAGCCATAGGTTGATCAATATCTTGTGAGTAAAACCAGTTGGCAGACAGAAAATAAGCCCTGTGTGTGTGTCTTTGTGTGAACGAGTTCATATTTCTACTCATCTTCATATGTTTGCTGGTCATAAACAAAAGCCCCACTTCTTCGGAAAGAGTGTTTCCATTTCTCTGTGAAACCATGTCCAGGCTGTTTGTTGAGTGAGTGATTTGAGGATTATTACCTCACTTGGAAATGAGATCCAGCCATAGAAAACTCAACCCCTTCATACCATGGAAGCATGGGGTGACCATACTTTTCCATCAATTTTCAGTGTAATGTGAGGAACTGCATCCTTTGATTTTGTTATAATTCACTTTGTGGAACCAGACTTAACGCTTTAGCATTCAGAATACTCTGTGAAATGTTCTGCTTATTTATTCACATTGTTTTGAATGAATCATGTATTATCTTTTCGTGTTAAGATTTCAATGATATGATTGTTTATTTTTAGAATGACATTGTAGTATAGGTGTGAGAGGGTGGATTTGACAGGTTTGAACATAAAACAGGTGGAATATTTGGACTGGATAGGACCAGTTTAAATGCTAAAGGATTAAAGAGCAAATTAACATTTTTAAAAAAGTGTATTTAGCTTGTATTTCTGCCTGAAAATTAAAAAATATTGCCAGTGAGTCAACATACACGTAGCTTTATGTATGCATCTGTACATACATATACATGTACATATTTATGCAAATTATACAGTAACCAACAGTTTACTCAAATCCTGAATGGACATGTGATATGAAAATTTACCTGCTAATTGTTATTTGCAGATTTACTGTATCCTAAGAGACAATTATTGCATATTACATACATAATTGATTTGCTATATAAGATTGTTTTAAGAGAGAGAGTTAGCAAGCATTTAATTTTATTGCTTTAATTGTATTCAAAGATTATTGATAAGTAGAGGGATAATCTCTTTTGGAATAAAGTATTTCCCTATAAAGACTATAATCCTATACTATATGGAAATTTTCATAAATGTTTCATTTGAATTGAAGCCAAACTAATAAATCAAATTTAACCCTAAATAAACATTAAATCTTATTCAAAACATAAAGAAATCTAATAAATTTATTTCTATCTTTCAAAACTTAGTGGTTTAGATCTAGTTAAGTTTAAGGTCAAACACATTAAAACTCTTGATGTGAGCGTCTTTGGTATCAACCAATATAGTTTTGAAGAGATGAGTTCTTGTTGAGTCTCTTTTGTCAAGTTCAGTTCGTAGATGATCAGTTTCCATTTGTTTGTATCACTAGTATTCTAGAAAGAAAGAATCTGTCAAAAGACTTCATTTCTTATTTTTAAAAATTTCAGTGTTTTATTCTTGTTTTAAAAACAAATATTTTAATAACTTAATAGTTCGTTGTTACAATCAGAGTAAATATTCCATAGCTGAACCTTCATAACAAATATAAGTTCAGTATAAATTTCTTGAGATGCCATCTGTTTGATAAGCTTTAAGTGTCAGCATGCTTATTCAAGGCTTCGTAAAATCTGCAAAATAAGAAAGCCTTTGTTAATTGAAACCTGAACTAGTTACACTTCTTGGATGATGCAAGTTCACTTCCTTGTATGCATTAATTCTCAGTATTAAACACCCAACTGTTTCTGAAATACAAGGTCTTTATATCATCATAGTTATCATCATTATCAGTAACATACATCGATTTTTATAAGTTGGCTTGATGGACAGGTTGTCATGGTGGTCATGGTTCACTTTATCTTCTCTACCAAACAACAGAGAAAAACAATCCCCTTTTGCTGTTGCGTACGTCATAGGTACATTTTATCATGACACCAGCACTAGACTGGTTGTCCTCTCTACTATGCATCAGTTATTTGGAGTGATTTCCCTCATAGACAGATAAACTTTGAAGCTGCTTATGGGATCATACTTGTACATCCCATTTTTGGCGTATTTTCTATGGGTGAAAATCAGCACCCATTCTCCAGGCTGTACTGGGTGTATTTTATCTCAGAGCATTAACTAAAGAGTCTCTTTCACCTTGTATCATTTCTTATTTGAATTACTGTCTTTTTGACTGGGAAGCCTGCAATGGTGCCTATGGATTGCACATCATATGTTGAATTACTTGTGTTTATTATTTAATTTTTTTTTAAAGTTTGGTTTTAGATTTACTGAATAAGGACAGTTTTAGTAAACCTTCTGGTTGAGGTAACAGAAATGATATTACTCTTGCTGTGTGAGTAGATTTGGTAGGCAGAAACTGAATGAAGCCTGTCGTGTATGTATATATATATATATATATGTTATTTAGAGATAGTA
This sequence comes from Octopus sinensis, assembly GCF_006345805.1. Classification (NCBI taxonomy): domain Eukaryota; kingdom Metazoa; phylum Mollusca; class Cephalopoda; order Octopoda; family Octopodidae; genus Octopus; species Octopus sinensis. Next base: position 12,826,105 of record NC_043015.1, on the reverse strand, counting down.
GTCCCCATCATCACACCATATAAAAGAATCTTAATTTAATACTTACTACTCATTTCTCTGCTACACGTGTTTCTTGAGGTTCTTTTATGGTTCCTTAAGCACGGAATGTTTTTCAGGAACCTTTCTTAAAATGTAACCCCAATCATCAGTTACATTTTAAGAAATGTTCCTGTAAAGCACTGCGTGCTTAAGGAATCGTAAAAGAACCTCAAGAAACACGCGTAGCAGTGAAATGAGTAGTAAGTATTAAATTAAATTAAAATTCTTTTATATGGTGTGATGATGGGGACTACTATCTCTAAATAACATATGTATTTCTTCATTGAGAATAATTTGAATCGCCGTGATGCCAGAATTTTTATTCCCTAATAAATAAAATGAAATAATATATATATATATATATGTATGTGTTTGTTCCCCCACTATCGCTTGACAACTGATGTTGATGCATTTACATCCTCATAACTTAGCAGTTTGGCAAAAGAGACTGATAAAATAAGTACTAGGCTTACAAAGAATAAGTCCTGGGGCCAGTTTGTTTGACTAAAGGTGGCATTCCAGCATGGTCACAGTCAAATGACTGAAACAAGAAAAGGAAGATTGCATATCTTCTTTTATAATTTTTTTTTTTTTTGAAAGTCTAAATTTGTTTCAAAAGACAAAAATGAGAACTTAATTTTCTTTTCATTTTATACTTTCTATTGTTTTCTTATGTTTCAAATGTTTAGCTTAAGTATGTAATCTTTTTGACTGTATTTAAGTTTACTGCTTGCAATAAATTGGTGTTTTTGATTAAATTGCAAATATAACATAATGGATTTTCATGACATATATGTTTTTTTTTTTAACTCGGATCCATAAATGATAATTGAAGAGTGAATTTGAAAAGAAAAAAAAAAATGCAATTCACACACATACACACACAGCTATCATATTGCAACTGCCATATTGTCAGGGATCTATTTTATGCAATCTGTATTAAAGTCATTGAGCAATCCTTAAGTTATGAGCATTCATCTCGCATGCATACTCGTGTGTATGTGATGTGGAGAACTGCTTAAAATGGTATTGCTATGTTTGATGATATTCTGTAAATATGGTAAAATAAACAATAATGATTTTGATAGATATTGTTAAAGTTGTATGATCAAATTAGTCTAAAATGAATCTTTGAGTGTTTAAGTGAAGACCTAAGATCTTCAATAAATAGCATCTGTTCCTCAATATATCTCCATCTTCTCCATTTCATAGCATCTGTTCCTCATTTTTGCTCCCTTAAAAATTGACTTAAAGAATGAAATTATTTATAATAATCTTATGAATCTAGACAGTTTTTTTTTTCTGTCAAATGAATAACAGCTTTACTCTATGCATGTTGACACAATTAAAAAATAATAGCCATTTATTTTAGCTTTTCAACTGAAAGACATACATACATCTACAGTGTATTTAGGTTTTGCTTATGAGAGCCTTGTTATAAAACCCCAGTGTCAAGATGGATCATACACTACTGATTCATCAGATATATGTAGCAGTCTTATAAAAAAATATATATCAACTAACTAAAATTTTCTTTAATAGACAGAAAGTAATAACTCACACACCCATGTAACTAGTGAAAAAATACATATATATATAGAAGGCTCTATTAATTATCTTAGAACCGGCTTAGCTCCAAAACCAGATAATATTCTAGTGGTTTTCTTGAAATCTTGCAAAAATATTTAAAATATTTGAATATTATCTTCCAAAGTTTTCTAAATGCTGGAAAACTTCCAACAGCTTTTGAAAAAGGAAACCATTTCAGCAGTTTGGTAAAGTGTGTTGATGGGTACAACCTGGTAATTAGTCTAGCATCCCTCATCTCACACATGATTAAAATACTGAAATGAACAGATCATGCGAAAATTCAGCTTGTAAATTAACAATGAAATTAACTTTTAGTTTCTTGATACTACTCCCTCCACCGAGATTCTCCACACAAGTTATTACTACACAAGTTATTACCACACAAGTTATTACTACACAAGTTATTACCACACAAGTTATTACCTCACCACCAGACAAGAGCAAAGCTTCAATTGAGAACCCTCAGTCATCTGCACATACACCCATCAAAATACCCCTTATTTTATTCAAATGAACAACTAAATATATATAAAACTATACTTAGTTATGCAAGTGGTAAAAACAAAAACTACATGCATACATTTTTGAGTGAGATAGTGAGAAAGGAATCAATTATGATGGAGGATAATAAACTGGACGAAGCTATTTAACATTGTAATATTTCTTTTAATAGGTGCAATGCTGATTGCATTTGTTTAGACTTCACAAAGTTGATCATGGAATGAATTATATACCTCAGTATCTTAAGGCAATCAGGTGATTTGATTTTTGATCTCTTGAGAAATAGGTACCAAATAGTTGCAGCTAAACTGCAGATTATCAATGAAATATCCTGTAAACAGTGAAATTCACAATATACTATCATTGGATTTCTCTTATTTATGACACTGTTTGATAAGACTGGATGGCTTCAGTCTCCTAGGACAATCAATTACATGAATGACAGTAAGCTGTCACTTAGGATACAGGCAGTAAATAATTTTCAAATACTACAGTGAAACATAAACTTTATGCAAATAAATACTGAATAATAATATGAAGTTCAATTCAACAAGGCACCATACTTAACTCTATACATTGGGAGTATTTATAGAGACCCAAAGAATCAGACTTTATTTCAAGTCTTTCCAACTGTGTATTATGTGGATGTACTGGTCTTCAGTGTAAATAATGGAGATATTGTATCATTGATAAGTTTATTTCCTGCTAACTCTGAAAAAGATATCTAACTCTATTTTGCTAATGGCATCATGTCTTAACTGAAATATCCACATTTATTTTCATTCATTCTCTATATCAAAGCAAAATAGTTATCCAACTGCTAATACATTATTAAATATTACTTAATCAATATTCTTAACTGTTACTTTATATTTATTCTTTTACACAATTATGGAAACTGCATTTCAAGGCATCTAATTGATTATGGATGAAATTCTCAATAATTGACACCTCCCTTTTAGTTGGAGAAAGAAAACAAAAACCTTGTGTTATTTGTTAGCAACTCTCAAAGAAAAGGGAGATAATTTCAAGAAATTAATAATTAATTTCACATGCTTAACTGAACAAATTTCAATTAACTGAGATATTTTTTTTCTTTTTCTCTCTCTCTCTACTTTTTTTTTTCACATGTCATTTAGTACATCACTCCTTATCTAAATTCCTTCCATTCACCTACTTGAGTGATTTCCTTTGGTTCATTTTGTTTTTATTATAAATGGTTTGCTTTATCTTAGTTTGTCAATTTGTATAGCTATGATATTGTTAATCTGTAGAGTAGATTTTTGGTTTAAATTTATTGAAGTTATATAGATGAACAACCTTTAGCTTTTATTTTATATGTATCAAAATTAATTACAAAGAGTAAATATATGGTTTCTTTACTACAACCATCTATTAATTGCATTAAAATTACAGACCAGACTCTGCACTAATTATGATTAAACATTTTTGTTTGGGGCTTCAACTTTCATGGAAAATCTGATCATCTTAGAGATTAATTATTTCATCTATTGAGGTGATCTACTTAATCTCCTTAGGGTTTTAACATAAACTCATGCTCAACTTTCAACTGTTATTTATAAATCTCCTACAATCAAGTACTTTATAGTTTCCTTTTAAATCCTCAAGGCTTTTATATTTTCTTAGTTTGATTGCTTGAAATCCATTTCTGTCATATTTTGATGTAATTTTAGTAAAATTTAGCTCATAACATACATACTAACTGCTGTGTTTGATATTAGTCTTCTAATGAGAGATTAAGATAATTAAAAAAAATAATTGTTTACAATCTCCTTTTAATGCCCCATGACTTTCATATCGCATCCCATTTTGACCATTTTAGACTATTTTCATAAAATTGAAACACTAATATTATTCTGGGAAGAAAGCAGCAAGCAGGTAGAATTGTTAGCACACCAAGCAAAATACTTAGTGGCATTTTATTCCTCTTTCATGTTCTGAGTTCAAATTCTGCTGAGGTCTTTTATCCTTTCAGGGTTGATAACATAAGACTTAGCCAAGGAACATTTTTAACATTGATTCCATTGCAATATTAGCATTGTCGCATTTCTGTCCATTGTATTTTCCTAAACCCTGTTAATTGAAACAATGAAGTAAATGAAGCAATACTTCTTAATATTTCCACAAACACTTAATCAGTATAAAAGCTTAATATGGACAAGATTAGATGTATTCATTCATGAGCTATTCTTTTGATGATCATTAAAACATGCATAATACAGTCAGTAAGTTTGTTGAAGTTTTGAGAGACAGATATAATGTTCAGTTAACTTTAAAAACTGATGAAGGTAATCTTTTTACTTCAACATTTCTTCCAAACTAACTGAAAGCTGAAAAACTACATTACTCTCTGAATGTAATTGCAGTTGTATATATATATATGCCAAGTCCTGGGCAAGTAAGATTTGCTCTCTTAAAAGAGGTGAAAACACTTCCTTAAATTTGGGAACAAATCTTTAGATTTTAACAATGGATCCTAACTGTAGTTTGAATTAGTTGCTGCTTTTAGAGAAGAAACAGTCTGCAGTTCTTGTGAATAAGCATTACACCAAGATCAACTGAAAAGTATTTTTCAGTAGACTGTAGAAAGCAGATTTTGTGTAGAAATGGTGGATATCTGAATTAGAAACTCAAATATTCATCAGCGAGCTCTCTCTTTCTTTATTCTTGGATTACAAAATCTGTAGAGTGTAGGATGAAATATCTACTTGTATTTGTTTATTTATGATTTGTGTTTAGATTTTTCCCAAATCGTTTATTTACCTTGTATCTTGCAGTTGTTAATACAATATGTACCAGTCCACTATCGGGTATTGATATATCTTCAAAAGTGATGCTACTGCATGGCCAGAGTCCAGTAGCTGAAACCAGTAAAAGTATAAAAAAAACTCAAAGAAAGCTTAAAATGTGTTTTATTGCATAGTTTACTTGTTTTATAGAATGAAAAAATAATTGCTTATTTTATCTTCATTTCTTTCAACTTTAACCTTGTTTAAACTATATTTGGTTTGTTTAATTGATATTTAACAATGACAATCTTTTCATCCTTTTTAACCATGTGTGAGTGTATGAAAATATAAATGTTATGTTTATGTGTGGGAAGACATGAACAAATGAGATGTATTCTTTTATAGATAGTTTCCCTAAAGATGCTCTGATGAGTAAGGTATTGCCTGGTATGTGGTCTTTGACAGAAATGTGTCTGTATATACTATATGATCCATGACTAAAATAAGCTCTGATACCTTGTACGAGCCATGACTGAAGTATGCCGATATATAGTTCAAACTAATTAGCTATCAAGTTTTAACAAATGGACTCAGACAATAAATGCTTTTCTAAGAATATGAGCAATTGCAAGAAGGGTGGGTTTTTGAAGCACTCACATGTCCATCTTGATGTCCAACCATTCCAAGTGGTGCATTAGTTTTTTTTTCTTTCTTTCTCAGGATTAAACCTATTACTCCTGTGATAACTTGTATAACTTTCACATTTGCCACTGAACATTATTGATATTTCTACTTCCAATATACCATATTTCGAGATTTTTCTGCATCTTTTCTGTAATTTTTATGTTTAAAGGAATTGCAGCATCTTTTTCCAGTGTCATGTTTAATAATATCTGGTGTAAAGTATTCAGTTACCTTTTTCCGTAGAATCTTTGGTTTACTAGATTTGTTCAGATCCATTCTAGTACATGATTGTTCCACCCATCTGAAGTGTTATGTCCAAATAGTTTATAAGCAACCAATGCAAATTGAGATAGACCTTATCTTGATATTCATATTCTTTCTTAGTTAACATTTCACAACTTGCTACAGTATGATCAATATTTTCCACTCACTCATTACAGAGACAATATCTTTTCATTGAGGTGGTATAATAAATGTCTTTATTTACTGGAATAGTATTAAATTCTTGATATCTCTGTGGAACTGTATTTGTCAGTGCATTTTTCTAACACAGCCTTTCTTTCACTAACTAACCTATTTTTAGTATACATTCTTCTCTTCAAGTTCAACACCAGCAGATTTTAATTCTATTGTAGCATATTTAAGTAGTTCTTCACCTTTTTTGCAAGATAATATCTTATTGACCTTAGCACTCTATCCACATAGTCATAAATGCTAATAAGTCCTCCCATTTCATGTATAAACTAACATTTGCCTTCAGATCTAGTACTTCATGTATAGTTAGTTTTTCTCATTTTTCTGTCTAATACAGCTATGTCATCTTTCATCCAATCGACTCTACTAGCACTATAACTCATGATTGCATCCACTCACATGTTGATCATCACATTTATAAAATTCCTTGAATTACATTTGGAAGTCAACAAGCCTCAATTTGTTCAAATATGTGTCATTTTCACATTCTACTGAGCTATAGATGTAGGCATGACTGTTTGCTTCATAACCATATGGACAAGTATCTTCTACCTCAACCTTAAGCTGAAATTTGAATGAAATTTAGTAAATAGGAACAGTAGGGAGCCCATTGTATGTGTGCGTTTGCACATGCACGTGTGCACACACACACAACGCACTAAACTTTAAAATAATTACAGGGTCAATATACTTGACTAAACCCTTGAAAATGTATTACAGCTGCTCACCAATATTTGATAAAAGACTAGAATACAAGGATATATATATATATATATATATATATATATAGATATAGATTGATATGGAGATATATATAGATATATATATACTGTGAATGCCACATAAAAAGTGTTCAGTCCACTCTGCAAAGTGGTTGGTGTTAGGAAGGGCATCCAGCCTTAAAAACCCTGCTAAAACAGAGTGAAGGCTGGTGCAGTCTTCTGCCTAGCTACCCCCTGTCAAACCATCTAACCCATGCCAGCATAGCAAATGGACATGGTTAAGAGTTGTTTTGACTCTTACTTCTAGCAATGCTGATGTGTATAGTTCTGCCTTATAATTGTAAATTGCGAATAAGCCACCTTTATTTATACATACATGCATACATATATATATATATATATCATACTTATATAAACTATTTATCAGTCTTATAAATAATATGGATAATATAAAAATGTTGTAACTCTAAATAGATTTCTTTGATTTCACTCCATAGTTTGGAGTACGACAAAAAAGACTCAGAAGTCAATAGTACTGTTATAGTATGTAGATAATTATAACAATAGTGTCTATATGGATATATAACCAGATAAGTTAGACAGAGCTACTGTATAACTTGTTGATCCTGTACTGGCGAATTTAGTTAATAATTTGTATATAGTGTGGAGAAAATTAATTTTATAAGACTGAAATAATCCACAAGTATATTAAAGTACTTTTAAATGCATGAAAAAAAGAACCTCTGAAAATGTCACAATACTGTTGGGTATGTCAGAACAAACTAACATGGAAATAAATCAAGTAATTCTGATATGATATTAAAAGCTCCTATTGGAAGCAGTGCTTCTTCATAGACACATCAATCCTTTTGATTCTTTCGAAGAAAGTGAGAATATAAGTATCTAAAAATAGAAGTACAAAATGCATTGAATGAAAGTAGAAACAGTTCTACTTTTCTTGGAAACAATTCCAGTAAGAAGAGCTCTCTACAAATGATACAAACCATAGCAAATGTAAACTTTCCATGGAATCAAACAGTCTGTGGAAAATGCACCAGGGATTGGAAACATCATCCCAGCATGGGTGCAGTCCAGTGATTGAAGCAAATATACACACACAAGTGTGTGTGTGTGTGATATCATTTTGCTTTTTAACTTCCACTTTTCTGTGCTAACATGGATTGGACAAGATTTCTTGATGGTGTATTTTACAGCTTGGTATTCTTGTTGATGTCACTCTCGACTTGAACCACCAAGCTGCTGGACTTTTCTGTTTGTGCATGACAGAAATATGTCTAAGTAGTTTGTGCACACACACACACACACACACCTTTCTGTTAGTTACAATGACAATTGTTTCAGTTGATACAATCAACCAAACAGCCTGTTCGTAAATTTAACATGCAAGTGGTTGAGCAATCCATAGACATGTGTAACCTTAATGTAGATTTTAGGGAGATTCAGCATGACACAGTTTGACAAGACTGGCTCTTTTAGTTACTGGTACAACTCTTTTTTTGCCAACTGAGTAGACTGGAGCAATGAGAAATAAAGTGCCTGGCTCAAGGACACAATGCATCACTGGGAATTGAACTCACAACATTGTGATCGTGAGTCAAATACCCTATCCACTAAACCACGCTCTGTTTTGCATGCTGAGAACTGGTAATCTGGGGTGCTGCACCAGGTTCCAATCTGATTTGGCATGATTTCTACAGCTGGATGCCCTTCCTTATGCCAACCACTCCAAGAGTGTAGTGGTTGCGTTTTACATGCCACTGGCACATGTGCCAGTTGTGAAACACCAGCATCAGCCACAACTATGGTCTCACTTGGCTTAACAGGTGTTCTGAAGCATGGTATATTGCCAAAGGTCTTGGTCACGTGTCACTGCCTCCATGTAATTGGCAGAAAATCTTTGTTATTTTTATTATATTTCACCAAATATAAGTCACAGTTAGGAATATTTTTGGCTGCCTATTGGAGTTGTGTTTAGTATTTAAAGAAGAACACGCAGTCTAATTATTCCTCTTATTTACCTCCTAATGATGAAGCTTCACATTTTGTTTTCTTTTATTCTTTTACTGGTTTCAGCCAATGGAAAAATTACCGTGCTGGGGCACTGCCATTAAGGGTTTTGGTCAATTTGAGTGTGGTACTCATTTTATCAAACACTGTTTCTCAAATAGTCATGTTTTCGAGAATTTTGACATTTTAGAAAATTATTCTCTTTTTACAGACTTGAATTCAATTAAACATTTATGCCAGTATACATAAACTCAGACACACACACACATAGTGGATTACTATATCATTTCCACCTACCAAATTTCATTTGCTAAACATTGATCAACGGATAACAAAAGACAGATGCCCAATTCACTATGTGGTTAGGAAGCTAACTTCTTTACCACATTTGTACCTGTGTGTATGTCTATTTACATGGTATATATTATTTTATATCACAGTTCAAAAACAATAATATGGTTGGTTACAAGTCACTGGTCCACTGCATTCCTTAGTGTCTTTAACATGATTCAAAAAAATGCATCACAAAGGATTTCATTCAAAGAATACCAGTTTTTGTTTTTCTTTCCAATGTTTACAACCTTCATAGATGTTTATGTTTTTTGGCAATAAGCTCATTATAGCATTACTTAATTTAAAGACATGTGTATACTAATACTTGAGCATTATTTCCATTTTGTTTATCATTTATGATTATATGTGAACAGAAAGAAAATTTTTATTGTAAAAGCCATTAATAAAGCCACAAAAATTAATGTCACATAATTTAAGAACATTTTAGAAAAAGAAAATGTTTTAATGTTAGTATTTTTAACATTATATCTCAGGAAGACAAATTATTAATTACTATTTGATTACATTTATTGTGATAAGCAAATGAAAATGCTTTTCATCAGAGACAACTGAGAATTGTCCAACTGCAGAAGCTGCAATGGATTTTTTAAGCTGTAGCTGCTAAACTTGTAACTGTTCTGTAACTGCTGCTCATCATGCTGTGGTCAGCATACTGTGGTCATCTTCAGGTGGCCATTTTAATGCTCATTAATCAGACAGCTGAAAAAGGAAAACTCTGTCAGAATGATAGACTGATACAGTTATTGTTTATCAATGAAGAACAGGGAAATTGCTGCCATTGATAGTTTAAATGATGTTTATTGACAGAAAGAAATACTACATGCAGAATGGTATCATTTTCATCAAAACTTAACTAAATCAGTTTGGGCTTGTAAGATGTGCTGCACATAATGGAAAAACCCATTACATTACTCTGAAATGCTGACATTTGCTCCGGAGTTTTAGAATCGGACCTTGTCAGACTAATCAAAATCATATAAGCAAATGAGTTAAAATATAGTTTGTCTAATTCTGATAAACAAGTGCTTGAATCTGGTACTTAAGCAGGATGTTGTCAATGTCATAATTTGGAATTATATGTGTCGAGACAAGAGTTTAGTCCATACATCAAATCAAGAGCTTCATAAACTGTACAACCTCTCTGAATATCTTGGAGAAGACTATGCTTTCATATGCCTTGAGTAATTTGATCTGGTCATGGATTTTTCAGTATAATAATAGTTTGAAACATACCACAAGAATAATGAAGAAATTCATCAAAAGCAAAATATTTGATACTGCAAAAGCCAGCACAATCTCCAAATTTTTTAATCTGATAGAAACTTTCAGAAATGAATAAGAGAAATGTAGAAAATAAAGTAAATTGTATGATAATGTGATTAAAAAATAGGAAGAAATTCCCAATAATATGACCATCAAACTTATAGTTCTGTTTCAAAAAAATTCAGGTCACTAAGTCTTAGTGCTATATAATTTTACTTATCTTGATCTTTAATGAACACATTCCATTTTGATGAAAAACATTCTAAGATTTAAATGTTCGTAAATTAACTCATAATCATCTATTTTGCATTATTGATAGTGTTGATGATTGCAGAAGCTGAAATTTATATTATTTAGGAAGTACAATAAAATAAAGTTGGACAGGCGCAGGAGTGGCTGTGTGGTAAGTAGCTTGCTAACCAACCACATGGTTCTGGGTTCAGTCCCACTGCGTGGCATCTTGGGCAAGTGTCTTCTGCTATAGGCCCGAGCCGACCAATGCCTTGTGAGTGGATTTGGTAGACGGAAACTGAAAGAAGCCTGTCGTATATATATATATATGTGTGTATATGTGTTTGAGTGTCTGTGTTTGTCCCCCTAGCATTGCTTGACAACCGATGCTGGTGTGTTTACCTCCCCGTCACTTAGCGGTTCGGCAAAAGAAACCGATAGAATAAGTACTGGGCTTACAAAGAATAAGTCCCGGGGTCAATTTGCTCGACTAAAGGCGGTGCTCCAGCATGGCCGCAGTCAAATGACTGAAACAAGTAAAAGAGTAAAAGAGAAAGAGAATTGTTAATGGCATCATATTCAAAAGAGTAAAAAAAAATCGTTTTATTCATACATATATATATATATATATATATATATATATGAGAGAGTTTGAATTGTGATTAAATAAAAGGAAATGACTTTTAATCATCAGCATACTCTTGTCTTTAAATGCTACCACTACACAAACACACATATGCACGCACACACATGATGGACTTTCACTCAGTTTCTGTCTACAAAATTCCAAAGGCTACAGTAGATGCTAGATTGTGATTTCAGGCTTAAACTCAAAATCACATGGTTGTGAATGGAGCTTCTTAACCACATGAACCTGCCTGCACCTATGTATCTACTTGTTATGTACACACACACACATACATATATATAACGAATTATTAATGAAGGATTCTCAATCTGGACAAAATACTTCTTAAGCTCTCTGCTAATACAAATACACCAGGCTAAGAAAAGGTTTTTTGATTGGTATAGAACTGCAGGTAATCCTAAGGCGAAATCTATAGTTGAAGTCCATCACCAGTCAACTTTGTAAATCCATGGTTGCATTCCTCCTCTGTTAATATGTTATGTTTCCACAGACTGATGTAGAAGAAAAGGTATAAATAATGTGTTTTACATATTTATTTGTGCATCGTAGACTTTCAGCTGTTTCTGATATGCATTTTATGCACATTCATAACTACATTTACTCAATCGGTTGATTGGTCAAATGAAAAAGTTGAATGACCTTAACAAATTCTATCTTCTTCAGATTGTATTTAAGGTCATTTCAATCAATCAGTCAACCAGTTGAGTAAACAGATTTATAAATGCACACGATATTCATATCAGAAACGGCTGTAAGTCTGTGATGCACAAATAAATAAATATGAAAAGCCCATTATTTGTGCATTTTCGTGTGTGTGTGTGTGTGTGTGTGTGTGTGCGTGTGCGTGCGTGCGTGCGTGCATGCGTATCTGTCCTTCTGTCTGTACAATCAAAGTGAGAAGAATAAAAAATTAATCATTGTAAATGAAATGAAAGTTTTCCCCACCTAAGAAAGTTGTAACAAGAAATAGATAGAAAATGTATAAAAAGCCCATGTACTACTGAGAAAACTCTGAAGTGTTTTTGCACGTGTGTAATTTAATTAATTGTTATTAATTTGTGCTAGATTATTGTTATTAATAGTTGAAGGCATAATTTATTTCAGTTTAATGTCTATTTATTTGTTGTTATCACACTCTCTTCTTTAATTACAAATGAAATAGTTACTAACATGTCAGCTCAGAAATTTCTGAACATATCAGAGGTAAAAGATAAAATCAATAAAAAAATATCTAAACCTATTGTTGTACTGTGTTTGATGATGGCCATGTGATTCTCAAAATGTATGGAAATGGAAAATAAGAGCAGAAAGAACTCAGCAATGCAACTTAACCAGACTAAGAGAAATAATGAGGTATACATTCACAATGTACCACTTAGAGAAAAAAAATAAATGAATAAATACTTAAAATATGGGATGATTTTAATGAGTGAACTTAACTCAAAACATAGAATTGAAAAGGTCATTACCCTGATATTCTTGGTAGTACGACACAACTTGGATGTGATCAGGCATGACTTTATGGTAAGAAATTTACTTCTCGAACACATAGTTCTGGGTTCATTCCCACTACATGGCACTTTGGGTAAGTGTCTTCTTCTATAGTCTTGGGCCAACCAAATCCGTGTGAGTGGATTTGGTAGACAGAAACTGAAAGAAGCTCATCATGTGTGTGTGTGTGTCTGTCTGTCTGTCTCCCTTCCACTACACTTGACAACTGGTGTTGTGTTGGTAAAGGAGACTGATAGAATAAATACCAGGCTTAAAATGAAAATAGGCACTTTGAGCAATTTGTTTGACTAAAGTTCTTCAAAGCTGTGCCCCAGCATGGTTGCAATCTAATGACTGAAATAAGTGAAAGATAAAAAGATAACTAAAAGTAACCAGAGATACAATAAAAATAAAGCAAAAATATACCAGAAGGAAGCTATTAACATTCAAAATTTATCTGAAAGCCAACACACCTTATTTTATATTCCTAAACAGAACAGGGGAAGAGGTCTTGTACAGCCATAGATTGTCTTCAAAATCTCTACAATTTGACAAGCTCTGTACAAAAGAATGACACCCTGTTACAAGCTGTCATATCAGAAAACAAATTGCATTCATTGCTCATAGAAACTCAAATAGTTACTCTAACAAATCACTTTAAAAACCACAAACACACTTTAAACACAATAGAAAAAGTTAATACTTGAAGACTTGTTACGTAAACCATTCAAATGAAATCCATATGACAGTGTTCTAAAGATGTATCCTTGTTTTGTGAAAAAAGTATCAAGGGCAATTTGAAAAAAGGCTTATAAATAAATGTATAACTTTAGTGTACAGAATGGCTTCAGAAGGATAGAGTATGCATATGTACAAGATAACAGTAGTGATTATAGTTACTAATTAAATCAAATTTCATACTTCAGTTCTATGTTTAAGAGATGAGGAATTATGTACATTATTTACAATTGACGGATATTTGTCATCTTGTTTGTTGTTAACACAACATTTCGGCTGATACACCCTCCAGCCTTCATCAGGTGTCTTGGGGAAATTTCGAACCTGGGTTCTCATTCCTAAGGTATTTTTCGATGCTGTTGTTATTATTATTATCATTATTATTATTCAGGTCACTGCCTGGAATTGAACTCGGAATCTTGGAGTTAAGGGCGAGGGCTACTAACCCCAAGATTCTGGGTTCAATTCCAGGCTGTGACCTGAATAATAATAATAATAATAATAATAATAACAACAATGTTGAAAAATACCTTAGGAATGAGAACCCAGGTTCGAAATTTCTCCAGGACACCTGATGAAGGCTGGAGGGTGTATCAGCCGAAACATTGTGTTAACAACAAACAAGATGAGGACAAATATCTGTCAATTATAAATAATGTAAATAATTTAAATTTCATCCCAGAAGGATGGAAGAAAATGATTCTGCTAAATAATAATAATAATGCTTTCCACTATAGGCATAAGGACTAAAAATTTGTGTGGAGGGGCTAGTTAATCACATGGCAACATTTGAACCCAGAACATAAAGCTGGAAGAAATACTACAAAGCATTTTGTCTAGTGCACTAATGATTCTGCCAGCTCACTGCTTTTATAATAATAATAACAGCAGCAATATATATATAAGGGTCTATGACTTCAAGACCAAGAGTCATTGATATATGAACTCTGAGCCATACAGCTTCGATTGCTCATTGTCAGTCACCCTGAAAATAGATTTTTTATTTTTTGCTTTCATTTGGAGATTTTTATTTTTTGCCTTTGTTTGGAGCTCCTAATCCACACCACTATTGATTAAGAGCATTAAGTTCCAGTTTTTGTTACTCAAAGCTGCGGCAACTGAATACTTAAGTGACATATATTTTCACCTCATCAGCCATGCTTAAATGAATTCAGTCCATACTCTAATATATTCAGACCATACTATTATTATTTTATTGCTATCAAAGCCAGGAAAAAAATTAGCTAAACTTTATAATCCAATGTACTGTTCAATCTAGCATTGAGTGAGTTTATTCTGTCTGCTAATTGTAAGAGTATAAAATCTTTCTAAATATCTTTGAAACAATTTTATCATCAACTTTCAGTTGTAATTGTATAAAAAAAGACGTATGCTGATAATCCTACATATTGTAAAAATATAAGAAAAATTATCAGGTTTATTTATTACTATTTTGGTAAACAGAAACTTTGGGAAGTTTATATTTAATTTAGCTTAAACCTTCCTTTAATTGAAATAGAGTTGGAGATGTTGGCATATTTGTAAATGAGCACATACAAAGAGACATCTTTGTTTTATATACATTCACATTTCTATTAGAATTGGCTTATACATATGACTCATAAAACCAGTAGATTTCTATGTAACCAACTACTAACGCATCATTCTAAGTTGTACAACTCTTCACCCTTAAGGGTACACACACACACACACACAAAGTGAGAGTGAAGGAGAGAAGTTGAATAACTCTTGATTTGTTTTTGTTTTTTTACTATAAAACTGTATTTACTGTCTGTTGCCTAAACACTATTGAACGTTTTTCTCTTTGGCTGTTGGAAATGTGTAAGGTGATGGGATGCATTATAACATTACTTGTGTTTCTGACAGCTTTTACTTCACACTCCAGTAAACATTTATAGCAATAGTTAGGATATAAATTATCTTTTGTTAAGCGAGTGTCTTGCTCTCAAGTTACTAGTTACCATTACGTGAAGAACTTGAAATCAATTTTTGGTTTCATTTTCTATGACTCATCTGAAGTCTTATTGACTCGGATTGTGATAATTATTTGTTTTTTTGAAGCTATGCTTTTTTAAATTTGAGATTAGTGTTAGGGTAAAGGAATTCCAATCACTTTTTTTCATAAATTGATTTACGGTGAGAAATGGAAATAGCACTTCATTAAATGCCTCATTTTAATTAATCTGGTATTCACTCTTATATACTCAGTAAATTAAAAATTAGAAGCCTGGAAACAAGTTTGATCCAAGCTTTTTAAGACAGTAAGATTTGGAAACTGTGATATTTGTTTAACAAATATTGTCGGAGCAATTCTATTATTAAAGCAGTTCTAATTGTTAAAAAAGTACATCTACCACAACTGGATATTAAATATCCGCAAATATATTTGATGTGGTAAAAGGTGTAATGGTGAGAAGGGAAGAAAGAGAGAAATGTTGCTTTTATTGTTGAGATATTATATAATTTGTTCATTTTCTGCTTCAAAATTACTATATCTATTAACCAATCCAATACTCATAAAGATTAGAATTATATATCCAGTTCCTTAATCCAATATTTTACACAGTGTTACACTGAATGTACTAAAAGCTTACATTAAAATTACAAGTGTCTTTAATATACTTGACCTCTTTTGCTGAAATACAGTGCATAAGTAGTTCTTTTCTTTGAAACAAATGGAACCCTCATTCATGAAAAGCCATGTGGTAAGGAATCTGTTGTGCAAACAGTTTTAATTTTGATTTAACAGTGTGGTTGGGTCTTTAGGCAAGTAGCGTCTTCTATAGCTTCAGTCAACCAAAGCATTATAAGTGAAAGTCTGTTGATGTCAACTGTACAAAAGCTCATCAGATTTATGTGCATTCATGCATGCTTATGTGTGTAAACACACTCACACACATAGACATGCACATACACATATATCAGTGAATGGGTAGCAGAATCACTTGAGCATTAGACAAAATATCTTGTGTTATTTGGTTAAATCCTAAGTTAAAATCCCACTTGGTTCTGCTTTACAGTTCCTCCTTCCAAGGTCAATAAAATAAGTACCAGATAAAGTACTAAAGTCTGTCAACATAATCAGCTAAATCCTTGGAGGTAGTTCCCCAACATAACCGCAGTCCAAAGAATGAAACCAGTACAAGAGTAGACTTTGTCTAATATATTATGTTTACGATTTTTTAATGTTTTTTTTTTATTTCTTTACTTTTATAATGTTTTTTTTTAAAGCTTGTTGAAACTAACCAAAATAGCTGTACCGCTATAAGTTAGTATTGATGAGTCATAAACCAATAGGTCAGAAAATATTGTGAAATCTATAAATAGTTACATTTGTTGATTTCATTATCTATCTTTCTAGTGCATGGGTGTTGCAGCATTAGAGATGAATAACTGCAGTTGTGATCCAGTATCAGTTGTTTCCACCCATTTAAGCAGCTAAAGTTTTTTGGAAAGACATAAATGTTTATAAGATTGTAATTTTTTAAACAATCAGCCTCATCTTTAGAAATGAATTTTTAAAAAATTTTATTATTTATATTGGAATGATCTCTGCTATCTTATTGGCTTTGTACATAATACCTCTCTGATAACTGTTCTTTTCTAAACTAAGTAAAAATGTTTTTATCCACTTATGTGTGCGGATTTCAGGTAGTGGATATACATATTCAAACATTTACTTATTTTGTTTTGCTTTCAAGAAATCTTACATTTCTGCCAAATGTAATGGGACAAAATTTTCAACTGATAGAAGCGATATGATATGATAAGATAGATTAATCATCTTTCTGCCAGATTTGTTTAGGAAACACTTAAAAAAAACAGTGGCGTCTACTTCACAATAGAAGATATTTTATCCAAAATAAGGAATTCCCCCAGAAATAAGAAGCTACTGAAGAAAGATTTCATGATACCATTTAGATATTTTAGTGTTTTCTCTATCAGTCAATGAGCTTTGTTTGTGTGGCCAAATTCTATTTTATTTTTAACTTAAATGGATCTTATTTATTACCACCAGCATCTTCATTGTTGTTGTTTTTTGTCTATGCTGCCATTCATTAGCTCCATTTGCTATACTGTATTTTATTTCATGTTGGGATCCTTTATAATTTCATTCATGAAGATTCACACCCTGAGATCTGATGTCACAACTTATATCAGTACAAAGCACTTTTTCACTCCGCATCTGTTCTCATTTTGGATACATCCCAGCACAGTTGTCTTTTCTGTATACATTTGCTTATGTCTTTAATATTTAACTATACTATCAACTCTTTTTGCTCTGTCTTTAAGACTGGTTAACATTGCACATGCAAACCATACTCCACAGATCTTTAACATTAAATACCCACGTCTCACTATCATGCAGTGTCTTACTTCTTGCATATGCTCTATACAGCCTACTTTGGTTATGAAAAGAAACCCCCTGTTGATAAGATGGGTTACATCTCCTTAAAATTATTTCCCCCCTTCCTACTTTAGCTACTATACTTTCATCACAAAACTACAGTTATTCATGATCATAAAAGTTACCAAAAAACATTTATGATAATTTTCCGCTAGTATGGTAAATATTTCGAGGTTTATCTTGTAGCATGCAGACCATTATAGAATGCTATATTTTTTTTAGTCCAGCTCTACCTGGCCTTGTTTGTATAGTATTATCCTTGGTATCAGAAATCTCTCTCTTTCTAAACAACTTAGAAAGCCATGTTTTTCTTGTGTTTCATCTTATATGAACAATTCAGCACACATAACACTATTAATACTATGACCACTAAAGGGTTAATTCATAACATTTCGAATAATTTTGTGTTGATTTTTTAATTTGCTTATAGCTTCTCTTTCCAAGAATGTTGTCTGACTATTAAAACAAAATGCTCTTTACTATAATAGAATTCTACCTCTTTATCTACTGGTCTGACTTAGTACTTACCATACCAATTCGTGGTGGTACCATGATAATTTTGATTATCACTTTACCTTCTCAGTTTTTTTACTGTACATTCTAATAATTATTGTAGTAAAAGCAACTTAAAGGTCATCTTAAAAGCTCTTTGTTACAAATTAAAATTTATAATAATCAAAATAAAATTTTTTTTATATTGGCAAAAGGCCATAGATTCAAAGAGAAGGATTGTAGTTAAATGAAACACAGTACATGACTGGTATATCTTTTATAGATTGTGTAGAGGTGAAAGTTGTAATAATCCCAGCAAGATTTTAATTTGGATTAAAGAGAAAAATACTGCAAAAACATCCTGTGTGCTATTTTGCTATATTTGCCTTTACATTGCCTTAATGCTACTAACTCTAGGCACAAGGACTGACATTTGAGGGGAGGGGGCTAGTCAGTTACATCAACCCCCATGCTGAACTGGTACTTATTTTCTCAACCCTGAAAGGTTGAAAGGTAAAGTCAACCTTAGCAGAATTTGAACTCAGGAAATAATGATGATATTCGTAAAACTACTACTCATAATAATGGTAGTTTTGATAATACTGCTACTACTACTAATAATAATGATGATGATGATCTTGATAGTAATATGCAATACAGAAACCATGATTAACTCTTTAGCATTCAAATTATTCCATCAAATGTAATGTTTCTTTATTCATATTTTTTTTAAATTCACCATTATCATCATTTAACATCCACTTTCCATGCTGACATGAGTAGGGTGGTTTAACAGGGAATGTTACGCTGCAAGGCTGCATCATGCGTCAATGTCCTATTTGGCATGGTTTCTACAGTTGTACACTGAGTGCTTTTCTCGTGTCACTGGCACTAGTAAGGTTGCTCTGTAACTTGCAAAACAGAAAAGAACAGAGAAGGAAAGAGAGTAAAAAGTTGCCACTACTTAAAAGAAGTATTTGGGAGGGGAAGGTGGAGATGAGTGGCTGTATGCCAAGTGTTGAAAGGTTAAAGTATGATAGAGGGACAAGCACAGGTGTCTTGCTATAGAGGAGATGTATGATTGAATGAGATAAGAGGAAGGTAATAATGGGGTGCTGGAGCAAACTCTCAAGGAATAAGGAGGTAAGTATAAGAGAGGAAAAGAAAAGTGGATGATGGGAAGGAATGAGAGTGGATGCTTTCATAAGAGTGTGAGGAGGGAATAAACAGGTGGAGGTAGAGGTTAGTGTAGTGAGTCAAAAAAACAAGATTGGGGGCACAGATGATTGGAAATACCAGTATGCTGAGGGGAATGAGGTGGGAGACATAGGAGTGACTCAGGAAGGAGAATAGAATGATGTGTAAACCTCATTGGTTTGGCCATGTGATACATATAGATGAGGACAGCTGCATGAAGAAGTGCCAGTCGCATGAAGTGGATGGAACTCATGGAAGAGGTAGACCCAGGAAGACATGGGACGAGGTATTGAAGGCAGATCTCAACATATTGAACATTGCGGGAGATGACAAAGGACCAAAGAAGATTGGCTTCTTGCTGTGCTCGAGAAGACCTGCTCGTTACTATAAAAATGAAACCTTATAAACCACTCGGATATGCCTGTACATGTGAGGCTATGCCCCCTCCCTCACCCCCTATCTATTGTACTACACTAGCTGCTGTACTCACCTGCAAGCAATATTATGAATATTACATCTCATATTCTATCAAACATGCCACCCCTGCATCCCCACTCCCAATCATCATTCCTCCCCACACCATTTCTATCAATCACCTCCTTTCTGAATTAATCGCGTATTATCTTTTAGCTTCGATATTTCAGTGATGTGATTATTTATCTTTAGAATGACACTGTGAGATAGGTATGAGAGACTGGATCTTGCTGGGTTGAGCATAAAACGGGTAGAATATTTGGGCTGGATGTGGCTAGTTTAAATACTAAAGGGTTAACATTATTATGTAACAGAAATTGACTTGCAAGTTTGTAAAGATGGACATGCATGTGAACTGTTTCTCAAACTATGTTATTATTCTGACTCTTCATGTAATGTAGACAGTAGGCAAGCGTTCAATATATTTACCCTCTAGTAGAAACTGTTTCTAGTGTTATAAAAATATCTTAACCCTTTAGTGTTCAGATTACTCTGTCAAATGTAATGCTTTTATATTCAAATTGTTTTGAATTAATCATGTATTCTCTTATAGTTTTGAGGTTTCAGTTATGTAATAGCTTATTTTTTAAATGTCAGTGTAGGTTAGGTGTGAGAGGTTAGATATGGCCAATTTGAATATTAAATATGTAGAACGTTTGGGCTGGATATGGCCGGTTTAAATGCTAAAGGATTAAAAGGCATCAATAATAGATCCAAAAAGTAATGATTCTTTACCTCTGAGTACTGAACAGAGATGTCTTATGTGTTTTATATAAAAGTTTTGCTTCTTTCTTAAAAAGCACAAACAATGCTTATGAGGACAGTTTGAATTCATGTATGTTGCCTCGTAGTTTAGTTATTAACTTGGGTTTGCTATACTAAAGGCAAGTAATATGATGTCAGTATAAGAATGTTTTGTGATTGAGAAATGAGCAGCAGATAAAGTAGATTTACATTCACAAGAGAGGAATTGGTTGCATGTGATCAAGTTAGAAGAAAAGCTGTTGCAAAGGAATTCAGTGAGCAATTGAATATAAAATGCATTGGTTTGTGAATTCAAGCAGATTTACTGTATTAGTATGGAAGCAGATTATCCGTTATGTGAAAAGAGTATTCTAAGTCAAATGGAAAATGGAGATGGATATATAATTCCATTATTGGAGAAAAAAACTCCAAGGTAAAATTTGAAGCACATTCTTCAGTGTTGGTCCATTCCATACATTGTACTAAAATGTGATGTCATAAATAACCTTTTAAGAGTCAAGGTGAACAAGTTGGGCCCATATGATGAGAAAACAAAAACAAAGAAAAATGTTTTTTTATTTTATTGAAACAAAGAACTCATAATTGTAGCTATAGTCTCAAATTAACCATCAGTTCAGTGTTACCAAGCATAATTAAAATAAGTTTTATTTTAAAAGAGAGAAAACAGAAGAGACAGAAAGTTAGAGAATCAAAAACAAGAATTACTAGGTTCAGTGATTTAGGGTAAAAAGAAAGGTAGTAGGAAGAGAAGAAAATGGATAGTTCTGAATTATGGTACCACTGTTGATTTAACAAGCATTTGAGAAAATTTATTGATTTTATAATTATTTTTCTGCTAGTTTCTTTTCCATGTCATTCTTGGCTCATTGCATTTTAATTTTTCTTCTCTCTGTATGTATTATTTTTTTGTTTTAGTTTTATTTTACTTTTTAGTTTTACTTTTCTGTTTTCCAATCTTCATCTACTGTAACTGCTGTAATTCTGAGAATTGATTCTGGATGTGAGTCATTTTTTAAAGTTTTAAATAGAAAGTTATTGGGAACCAGCTTGTCTTTAGTTTTATGACAACCAGTTCAGCTTGTCATGTTTAAACAGAAGCTTTTCATATTTATTTATCAAAAGTATCTTTTTCGTGGATAGAGAAGACAAAGATTGGTAACATTAAAAATAAAACAAAAACAATGTAATACCATAGAAATAAGATTCCAAAGGATTTACGTATAGCTGAATCAGTTCTATGCCATATTTTTGAACATCAGGATCATGTTCAGTTTCTCTTTGTTGTTCTTTCTGTGAGATTTGGATGAAGAAAATTACTTGTTTCTTATTGTTTTAAAACATTTGTAGTTAAGGAATGGTTCCTGGGATATAATTAATTTAAATATTTAGTTGTGTTTTATAGTTTTGTAAAAGGACAAATTGAAAGTTAAGACATGTGATACGAAATAAAATTCTGTAACAAGACATATTAAACACAATGTATATAAGTATTTTACAGTCAGTGTTGTACTCATTTCTACTTAGTGAGTCTGCTGAACATATTTCTTAATAAAATATATAAGTTCCATGTTGTTTAAGAAAGGAAAGCCTCGGGTTCTTTGTATGTAAATAGTAGTATATGTAAGTGTCTGACCGAGATTAGTTGTTAATATGAAATTAATTTTGTTCACTAACAACCACATCTTTAGAGAAAAATTGTTTTCTAATATTTACACAGAGGCTATAATCAGTACAGTATAATTTCCAATCATCATCTGGTGTCTTATTCCTGTTTGTGTACACAGATCTGGACTTGCAGCTATGTACACATTCAAGAATGAGATATCTAATGGCAATCAAAGCATAGTGTAGATGTAAATATTAAAACAGATGATGAGCTTAATAGTCCAAAATGATTTATAACCATATTAATTGCATGTTTGCCTAGCAAGACATTAATGGTTAATTCTTATGAATGGACTCCTTAATATTTTCCTCAAATAAATTATTGTTTATAAATATATGACATTTAGTATGGGAGTGCAGGTTCACAGTTTTTACCCTGTCACTGGCTTTTCTTTATGGCTAGAATGGTAGGGACAACACATTGCTATGAGCAACACTTTGAAGTTGGCAAGTGGTTTATTAACTAGCAGTGTTAAGTTCATTCCATTACTAAGTTTTAGACTTGCCCAATTGTCTCAGCTCTTTTTGTCATTTGAACTAGATTGTTGTTTTGATTATGTAAGAAATTAATCCTGAAAAACTGTTAAAATCTGGAATCTCAACAACCATCTGATAATATTTACAGCATCTTTCCACCAAATTTTGTGACATACCTTGGAAATTATTCATGGACTACACCAAAGCTATGCAAGGCATTTGTTGCATAGATAGAAGTTAATCATTCATATTACCCCTGTGTTTGGATCCAGATGGGAATATGTATGTGTATATATTTACATGTTAGAGTTGTTAAATTATAGTTAGAAACAAAAACAAATTTGTTACCTACTTTCTCTCCAAGCATTTATTATTATTTTTTTTGGCTTTGCTCAGTATAAGTGATATAGTTTTAATAAGCTTTAGCAATATGACTTCATCAATTAAGATATTTTTCTCAGGTGTTTATTCACTTGTGTCTTTGTAATCAAGCAGGTTGATAGTTTGATTCTCTAGGGCTGTCATTAAGGCCTGTAAATATGTTTTAAATTTTAAAATAGATAAGGAATTGATATTGACACTTTAATTTTATTTGAAGTGAAGCTATCCAAATATATTATAAATAAACATGAAAATATTCTTGGAAATCATGTGACTTATAGCTGGAATAACTCATAAATGGGGAAAAAAGCATAGTGTCAGGCCACCATTTAATTGCATAATTATGTATTTAATGCCTACTTTTACATGTGGTACACTGTCAGTTACATTGGGAAAATAACCTAGTATTATTTTAGTTCAAATATGTCGTATTAGTTAGCTAGTTATCACATCTGGATATATCTTCATAATTAGCTTATTTTCTTCTCATTACTTCTTGTAATGAACCAGTATTTATTATGATGTTATAAGTAAAAGATCATGGATGGGCTCAAAAGATGATTGTCTTTGTTCAATTTCCTTTTGTGATTGGTTTTAACCTATTCATTACTAAAGAATATTGATTCTTTTTGACATGTCCATTTTGTAGAAAATAAAATACAGACAATTGAAATGTCTCCAATATTTTAGTTATTCTTACTTTGTTTATTTTGAAAGAATAATTTGTTCCAAATGAGATATAAAGCTAAAATATTGAGTTTAGATTCAGTAAAGCTTCTAGGTTGGTTCCCTAATCCTTTGAACTACCTTAGTGTATAAAAATATTGGTAAGAATGGCAATTGTTATTTAGAGAGGTCTTTAGAATATTTCTGATAATCTCCTGCGGTGAATAAGTTGCTATAGTATGCTTCTTCTGTGCATATTTGATAATGATGAATAATTTAGCAAATTAACATGAATGCCATAGAGTCTGTTAAGTCTGTTAATGATGTTAGCTACATTTCCTTTCTCTTGTTACGCTCAGATATAAATTGAGGTCACTGATATTTCCTGCCAACATTCTAGACATGAATCTGAGAATGATAAAATATTACTATTGTGTTTTAACTCCAAATGTTACATCATTATCCTGAAATGTTTAAATTACATAACAATGCTCAGTTTAATAAAATCCCAGAATATATTCATTTCTACAGTTTACAAGTTTCTTTGTACAGAATGAATTTTAGTAATATCATTTGTGATGTTAAATAACAAATTATATTATTACATTTCATAACTAACTGGTATTGAACATCCAGTTTTTCAAGATTTTCTACATTAGATGTATGAAGCATAAATTCTAGTTTTGGCTTCTTATTTTCATAGACTGTGTATGTTATTGAAACTCTATTTTAAGACCAACTCATCCAAAACTGCTATTTGTTCTCTGATACAAACTTCCTGTTTAAAGTAATTTAAATTTAAACTTCCTATCAAAATTCCATGTTAGTTTATGTTCCAAACACCAGTTTTAATAACAACAAAGACGTTTTACTAAATACTTCATTATTTTCAAAATTAAGTGAAGTAGAGACAGTGGATTTCAGTAGAAATTTGGTAATGAAGGGGTAAAATTGATTGTGTTGATGGTGGTGGCATATTAGTTGTTGATGATGACAGCAAAGAATGACACCGACAACAAATATACTGACAAAAAATGAAATACTTAAAAAATAATAATCCTTTCTGCAATAGGTACAAGGCCTGAAATTGGGGGGTGGGGGGACTAGTCAATTATATTGATCTCAGAGTTCAACTGCTATTATTTTATTGATCCTGAAAGGATGAAAGGCAAAGTTGACATCGGTGAAATTTGAACTCAAAACATAAAGCCAGAAGGAATGCCATGGAACATTTTGTCCAGCATGCTAATGATTTACTTTTAGACTTCTTATTGTTATCAGAATCAACTTAGACTCAACATCAAACTTGGGAAATTTTTCTTTGGTTTGCATTCTCATTAATATTTTTACATATTTCCATATCTGACTCTGGTAGTTATCAGTGATTCTGATTAATCCCTAGATTTATTTTCAACTGATGTCTCTCTAATGTACTTTAAAATGTTTTCTACATGTTTTACACATATAAATCT
Source organism: Octopus sinensis (assembly GCF_006345805.1). Taxonomy (NCBI): domain Eukaryota; kingdom Metazoa; phylum Mollusca; class Cephalopoda; order Octopoda; family Octopodidae; genus Octopus; species Octopus sinensis. Next base: position 12,800,573 of record NC_043015.1, on the reverse strand, counting down.
TGCATGTTTTCTTAAATTGAAAATAATCTAAGCCACTCATGTTTATCAATCACCAACCTAACATAAGATTTCCTCTCCTGAAACTAAAAGAGCAATTTTCTTATTTGTTACAAGGATATGCAAGATACAACTTGACATACTTAACTCCTTATCTTAAGGAGCATAGCAAAATTTCTGTCAACCAATCTTAGTTTCAGTTTAAAAGGATATAATAAAGAGTTTTGTTTTTTATGTTAAAAATTTGAAGTTTTCCTCATTCAGTAGCTATTGACTTACTTTCAACTAATGGCAAAAGTGTCAACTTTACAAATGTAAAGTGTTATCTACTTGGTATATGTTAAGTTAGCTGGTAGCTGTTTTTATTTTGGCTTTTACTGTCATGAAAATTGTAGAACCTTATGTCTACAACTAAAATCAGAAATTCTATTGAGGCAACTTTATTACATTGGATGATATTTTATCAGAATTTAAATAAAATATAGTATCCTTACAATTATTTGGGGGTTAAGCTGCCTTTAAATATTGACACTACTTCAGTGTTAAATACCATAACCAAACAATTTTTTCTAGATCTGAATTAACTAAATTCTGCAACATATTTTGATATGCCTTTAACCCACACTCTTTCAACAATACTAACATAATGAATCTCTATATTTAAAGTTGTAACAGCATTAAGTAAAAGTGTTTATTGTCACTTATAGCAGTTCCTTTTAATTTTTCTGTCATGTAGACAGTATGTCTCTTATCTACAGTAAGGAATCCATTATGATATTAAGATGAGAAAAATAGTTTGTGATTAGTGTTCACAATTATGACTTAGCTTTTAAGAAATAAAACTAATAATTGTTTTTCATTTTCCTCACTACCTTGCTCCATTGATTACAAAATTTAATAGAACTATTTCTTTAATGCTGATTGGTTGCATAAATGTGCATAAAACTATGTATTTTGCTGAATGTTATTCTTACTAATTCATTGTTTGATGTCTTATTTTACATGCTGGCATGGGTTGGATTGTTTGCCAGGCACTGACAAGCCAAGCTCTACATTGAGCTGCTTTGACATGGTGTCTATGTCTGATGTCCTTCCTTATGCCAGTCACTTTACAGAATTCTTGCAAGACAAGATGCCTCAGCTGAGTAGAGGTGTAATATTGAGGGAGGTAACTTTATGCCTGGTGGGGAAAGGTTGGAGTATGAGAGAGGAACAAGTGTCTTGATGTAGAGGAGTTACATGGCTACCCCAACTGGAAAAAGATAGATGGTGATGGTGATGAGGTATCAGGGTGTACTCTCAAAATATTGGAAGGTGAATGCAAGAGAAATGGAGTGGCGGATCAGACAGAATGGATGAGTTGTTAAGTTCATAAGAGTGTGAAAGGCAAGTAGCAGTTGGATAGAGATGGGGATAGAGGTGAATGCAGTGAATACAATCATTCTTCAAAACTTATTTAACTTTTTAATATTCATTTGTCTTCTCAAAAGAAATCTTCTTTGTGACCTCTGAATGTTAGTGAAACATCCCTAAGACAAGTGGAGAAATTTTATCTCAGAGCCTTGTTCACAAATGATTGAAAGCAGGAGACTGAAGAGGACACTAGAATTGCAGGTGCTGGCACAGTAATGAGCCAGCTCTTGCATTCAGTCCTTAGAACAGCAGAGGTTGAAAAAAAATGCCAGACTTGCTATTTTCAGTGCAGTTTAGTTTCATCTCTATCCTTACCTATGGTCATAAATGACTGAAATAATACAATCATGATCACAAGTAGCTGAGGTTCCTCCAAAAGATCTCTGGAGTAATGTTACTTGACAGGGTGTGAAGCTCAGAGATCAGGGAGTCTCTTGAGGTCAGGCTGCTACCTTTCTGCTTTGAGAGGTTACAGTTCCAGTACTAGAGTCATGTGATAAGAATATTGCAGGGAAGAATTACAAAATAGATTCTTCAAGCTGTGCCAACCAGCTGGAGACTTAGGGTATGCCAAGAGTGAGACAGATAATATCCATGGTTTCAGAAAGTGTAATGACAGTTACATCTGATAGGATCCTATGGAAGAGATACCTAAGGACTCAGATCCCTCTCAAAAATAGTGGTGGAGATGATGGCTGGATAGATAAATGGAATATTCATTGTGACAATTTTTACATCAACTTTCCATACTGGCACGGATGTGATGGGTTCTTAGCTGATTAAGTTCTTATTGTGAGCTGCTTATGTGTCATTTGTTTTGGTTTCTATGGTGGGCTGCTTTTCCTGTCACCAATCACTTTAGTGTGTTCCAGGTACCTTTTTCATGGCACCAACACCAGAGCGGTTTCATAAAGGGACTGTAGAACCCTACACACTTTCTATTCATTAACCAACCACTTTACAATGTGAACTGGATTCATTTTATGATATCCACACTAGAGGGAGATTGTCCTGCTCACCAGTCAGTTGTGGTCAAGGGATAAGATAAAGAGTGAGTGATAAGTGGAAATAGAAATGGTTCTGAGGGCAAGCGTGTGAGGGCTGGTAGTAGATAAAGGTAAAACTAGTAAAGAAGACAACTAAAGAGAAGGAATTGTTGAGGCATGAGGATGATCCAGTACAGTCTCTTATACATAAGCAGAGTGAACGGATAAGGGTGGACCAGTGCAGTTTTCTGGTACATAGTCCTGGGGAATTGGGGTAGAGATGAATAGAGAGTGGCTGACAACAACACAAGTGGAAAAAGATAAAGGAGGGTGATGGGATAAGTTAAAGAGTAAATGACGAGTGGCAACAGAAGTATCCATGAAGTGTGGAGAAAGTAAAATCCTGGTTACTCTCTTTAACCTCTGTATGTTGTATGCATTTATTTCCATTACATCTTAGTTATAATTTAAAGCAAATATCACTGAAATGCTTCACTGACACTATACCTCAGTTGACACTATTGATTGGTGTATTAGTTTTCTTGACAGTCTCACTAGAACTTTGTCATATGCTGACTCAGACATATGATAATGACTAACACAGATAAGTTAGTGGAATATTTAGTACAAATCATTCCATTATGATTTTTAATTCTTCTTTTTTTTTTTCTTCTTTTCCTTACATCTCATCATTTTCTTTATTTCACAACATATTTCTACTTCTTATTTCTCACATGTAATAATTAAAACTATCATTAAAAGAAACAGAATAAGCAAAAAATCAACATCTTGCATTCATTGGAGTAAGAGAAAAGGGTGTTGTCATAAATAAATAAAGTGGAAGAGAAATTACTGAGCTCACTAAATTTCTCCTCACTTATGCTCACCATCTGCCTCCAATTCTGTCTCTTTTCTCTTTTATATGTTTTCATGGATTAGACATGTCTATTTTCTTGGAGTAGATATTTTTGCAGCTGCAAATTTCTCATAAGAATATTTTCTCCAATGTACTTATTTTCTATGTGGGCTAACCTAGGAGAGCCAAAAGATCTTGTCAAAGAACTTTTTTATGGCTTTGTCAGAAGAGAAAGAGCACTGCTTATGACCCTTGCAGGGTCTGCAAAACTAATGGAAGGAGAGTGGAAGAAATCAAAACTTATGGATTGTTGTAGTAGGAAGCAGCACATCAGGATATCAAATTATCCTCAGACTAGAGACCCTATATGAATGCTTACTACAGGATGAACACTACTAAAGGCAACCAAAAGCCAGGTTGTGAGACTAAACCAGATAACAGACTACATCTCTCACTTAGGAAAAGATACAACTAATCAAGATGTTTTGATATAGTTTCTACTTCACTCCTAAAGGTTAACCTAAGCACTTATTCAAGATTCCATACAAATGAGACAGGACCATATGATTGTGAAACGAACATCTTGGACACAGAGCAATGCTTGTGTCCATAGTAAAGTGTCCCATTACTGTTAGGTTTGAGTTTCAACTTCCAGTGTGACTTACTGTCTGAAAATAAAAATGTACTGGTCAATATCTAATACAAAGGAATTATTAATTACACACAATTTATTTTCCTCTGTAGATTTTTTTCTGTAACTTTTATTCAAACACAATAGCTATTATGTCACCTCAATTTTTATTGTTGATATCTGTAATGCTAGTATAAATATCTTTTAAAACATTTGATGGATTTTAGGGTAAAGAGTGTGTCTTTGTGTAAATGACATGTTTGTGGGACATAATATTTCATTGAATTTCTGTTGTTTTTTGATTAATTTATGTCCTAAGCATAATTTTGCCAGCTCTAATAGGTTGGACAGATATAGACAACTAGTTGAAAACTATCCTTGAAACCTGACAGCTGTTTATTTGTCTTATGTTGTCCCATATCCTTCCTATCTTTCTTTCCTTTGGTAGCTAATATAATATTGTTATTGTCTTCCGGGTTTTTACTGTAGGATTTTTGTGTGATATTACTTTATCATAATAAAGAAAATACCATGGATCTAACTCATCATCACCTGGTCATTGGGTACCGTGAGAACACTTTCCTGCTAACATTTAAATCAATTTCCTTTCTTTCCAGTCCCCTCCTTGTTTGTAATTCTCTCTTTGTAGATATTCAGGTTGGTCTCACCTGCATCAGTATCTGTTACTAGGTTATTAATCGCCAAATAAAGTGATTAAATATTTCTACACCTATTTTCAAATAAATATATAACTGAGAATTTGAATTGTTTTTAAACTACCAGCTGCTTTAAATATATGCATGTGCCGGAATGTATCATGAGGATTTATTTTTAAAATAGACTGTATGCTAATTACTTAACATGTTTAAGTAGTTTTTGTGTTCTTCATATGTTATTTGAATAATATTAAGACTTATTTCAATGTGTAAATAATAAACCAAACATACTAGTAACTTGTAAATACTCTCACTTTAAAGCTTCATTACTAATGTTGTGTGATTAAAATCTTGATAATCTATTCATTTTCTCTACTCTAATTGACACACCTGCATGTAAGGTTATCTGACATAACAGTACCTTGCACAGCTTGTTTTAGTAGTAGCAAATATTGTTCAACTGATCAATTGTTGATTGGTAAATTCCACACGCACAATCCTGCTATGACATTAGCACTGAAGATTTTGTTTTGTTGCTCCTTGTTTTTTGTTTTTGTTTTTGTTTTTTTATTATTTCTAGTTAAAAAATACATTGAATGGTTATTTATGTTATTGCTGCTGCTGCTGCTGCTATGCATTCATATCAGGTTGAAAATGTAGCAGTAGCAACAGCAGAAGCAGAAGGAACTAGGCAGCTTAGTTACTTCAAATTACTCAGTGTAGGTAGAAATCAGAAAATCAATAGATTGTTGTTTTCACCATTCAAGACTGGCCGCCAAATCTGTGTGTATTTGTAACTGTTTGACTGTCTGTCTGTGCATGTATGCAAAGTGTGCATATGGAAGAAAAATAGAGGAAAGAGTAATAAGAAAAAGATTTTAGTACTGTTCATGCACACTTGTACCCACACCCACGCACATACATGCAAGACACACATGTTCCTTCAAACACAAATGTAAAAGAAATGTCTAACTTGAGAAGAAAATCAACAAGTGTAAACAAGGAAGCACAGAGTAATAAATATTGTGTTAAGAATAATTTTCATCCTGATGTTTAAATACTCTTAATCCATTCACTGAGCTAAATAGTAAACATAAAGCTACAAGCACAGAGTGCAGGGTCAGTTTGACTTGTTAGTACTGACCACTGCAAATACCAAGATAGCATCCAATGTTTTTTCCTTTTTTTTATCTATTTTGTTGGTCTCATATAAAAATTTCAAGTTGTTGCAGCATGTAAAAATATTAAAATAATATAAAAAACTAGCAGTATCGCCCGGCGTTGCTTGGGTTTGTAAGGGAAATAACTATATAAGCATTTTTAGAGAGTTACTTCCCTTATAGATGCCAATTCGGGCTTTCTTAGCCATTTCTGTTTTGGTGTCTTCAAGCCATGAAGTCGTTGTTCTGAAAGAACACTAGTCTCCTTGACAACGCTTTACGACGTTGATTTCCTTACACTCCCTTCCCCACAGCTTCACGAGGGAGGGAAGAAGGGGGAGAAGCAAACAGGTGCAGGTGTGACCATGGACGCCAACTCTGCCGCCATCGACACACGAAAAATTATGCATTAAAATGGAATAAAAAATTATGTTAAATTATTTTAAAATCGTAGACTCATCGTAGACGCGCGCTAATACTCAGACGGGCTCGATATGAATCACGACTATAAGATACCCGAATTTGGTTAAACTGCACCGCAAAATGTGGGAGTAGTTAGGAATCTAAATCGAAGGGGACAGACACTCACACAACTACAGTTTTATATATATAGATTACATTTTTTTACTTTTGTAATGCTAAACACCATTTATCCAAAACTACACTGTTTCTAGCTACACAACCAAAGGTAACTGTTAAATAGGCAAATTTATTTTTTATGGAATTTTTCGTACTTTTTGCAGCTTGGGACGAAGGTTTAGATAGTTATGGTTTATATTCAGTTTGAATAGATGTTAACATGAATACAATATAATGAAGATAATATTCCTTCCTATTGTAAAGAATCTACTGCTTATATTTAGTCCATAATTTTGGATTAGTAAAATAGGGGTTTTGACTCAGAAAATATGTAACTACCACTAGTTAGATTCAGTAGCAATTGAAACCTATTCTGAACACATAATCAGGGTTAATATTTGTGCCTCTCATAAAATACTGAAGGTTTATATTTATATATATTGAAGATTGTGGTTGGGTAAGGCCGGAACAATGCAAGAAGGTACAAAGTAAACTACAAAAAGAAAAGGAAACAGAACAAAGTTGCAGGTTTACCTTGTATTTCTATATTTCAGGGTGAAGAGCCCTTCTTCATGACATTTGGAAGAGTGGCTGTTGGAAAAGATTGTTATTCTGATGTAAGTGCAATAACCTTTTCCAACTACCACTTTTCCTAATATCCCAAAGAAGGGGTCTTCACCTCAAAATATAGAGATACAAGGTAAAACTACAACTTTGTTTTCTTTTCCTTTTGTACTTTACTTTGTACCTTCTCACATTGTTCCAGCCTTACACAACCATATTCTTTCAAGTTATACTTCACAATGCTTCACCAAAACTTCCTCATTATATATATATATATAAGTGAGGGCTGGTGAGGGCTGTGCAAGCCATGTACAGAGATGCCGTAAGCAAGGTTAGGGTTGGCAACATGTACACAGAAGAATTCAAAGTAGAGGTTGGGGTCCACCAGGGTTCAGTACTCAGCCCCCTCCTATTTATCATAGTCCTCCAGGCAATAACAGAGGAATTCAAGACAGGTTGCCTCTGGGAGCTCCTCTATGCTGACGACCTCGCTCTAATTGCTGAGTCACTATCAGAACTGGAGGAGAAGTTCCAGGTGTGGAAGGAGGGTTTAGAATCGAGGGGCCTTAGAGTCAACCTAGCTAAAACCAAAGTACTAATAAGTAGAAAGGTAGGCAATCCACAAATGTCCTCAGGAAGATGGCCCTGCTCGATCTGTAGAAAAGGTGTAGGTAGAAACTCTATAAGATGTACCCAGTGTAAGCTATGGACACATAAGAGGTGCAGCAATGTCAAAGGTAGGCTAACTGGGAAGATAGTCTTTATATGTGGCAGATGCTCGGGAGCATTGACCTCCGAAAATCTGCAGAAAACAACTTCCGTCACTTTCCAGGGGGAAAAATTAGAAGTAGTTGATAGCTTCCGTTATCTAGGTGACCAAGTCAGTAGTGGGGGTGGGTGCGCTGAGAGTGTAACTGCTAGAATAAGAATAGCCTGGGCAAAGTTTAGGGAGCTCTTACCTCTGCTGGTGACTAAAGGCCTCTCGCTCAGAGTAAAGGGCAGACTGTATGATGCATGTGTTCGAACTGCCATGCTACATGGCAGTGAAACATGGGCCGTGACTGCTGAGGACATGCGTAAGCTCATGAGGAATGAAGCCAGTATGCTCCGATGGATGTGTAATGTCAGTGTACTTACTCGACAGAGTGTTAGTTCCCTAAGAGAAATGTTGTACCTAAGAAGCATCAGTTGTTGTGTGCAAGAGAGACGATTGCGATGGTATGGTCATGTGGCGAGAATGGATGAAGATAGGTGTGTGAGAAAGTGCCAATCCCTAGCAGTTGAGGGAACCCGTGGAAGAGGTAGACCCAGGAAAACCTGGGACGAGGTGGTGAAGCACGACCTTCGAACATTAGGTCTCACCATGGAAATGACCAGAGACCGAGACCTATGGAAGTATGCTGTGCGTGAGAAGACCCGGCAAGACTAGTGAAGCCATAACCCGTGGCCCCTACCTGGGACGTAGTCAGTCCGCCTGTGCATACCTTCCTGCTTGTGACACTTGAGAAGACCTGTTGAGGCAAATCAAATCAAAGTCAAATTGAATCAAGTCAAACCAAATCAAAATAGATGAACATCAATGGAATTTGTATCCTTGTGGTACCAGTGCCGGTGGCACATAGAAAACCATCCGAACGGGACCGTAGCCAGTACCGCATCGACTGGCCTCCGTGCTGTGGGCACGTAACAAACACCGTCCGAGCGTGGCCGTCTGCCAGCCTCGTCTGGCACCTGTGTCGGTGGCACATAAAAACCCATCCGAGCGTGGCCGTCTGCCAGCCTCGTCTGGCACCTGTGTCGGTGGCACATAAAAACACCATTCGAGTGTGGCCGTCTGCCAGCCTCGTCTGGCACCTGTGTCGGTGGCACATAAAAACACCATCCGAGCGTGGCCGTCTGCCAGCCTCGTCTGGCACCTGTGTCAGTGGCACATAAAAACACCATCCGAGCGTGGCCGTCTGCCAGCCTCGTCTGGCACCTGTGTCGGTGGCACATAAAAACACCATCCGAGCGTGGCCGTTTGCCAGCCTTGTCTGGCACCTGTGTCGGTGGCAGATAAAATCACCCACTACACTCTCGGAGTGGTTGGCGTTAGGAAGGGCATCCAGCTGTAGAAACACTGCCAGATCTGACTGGCCTGGTGCAGCCTTCGGGCTCCCCAGACCCCAGTTGAACCGTCCAACCCATGCTAGCATGGAAAGCGGACGTTAAACGATGATGATGATATATATATATACACACATACACAAGTTTCATTTTAATCTTTTCTGATTTATGACACTGCATTCAGTGCTACATAAGCATTTTAGTAACATTTTTATGTGAATTTTCTATGCTACAATGAATAGTACTTATTATATACACAACAAATTTTAATTTTGCATAAATTACTGGAGCATATATTTTAAGGTGAAATGTTCTACCACACTCCACCCATTGAACCATAAAATAATTGTTATGCCTACTTTCTGCTAGACTGACAGTAACTTGTGACAATGTGACCTGAGAACTAGTTATGTATGTTTTAAACTATTTATTGCATCCCTAGAAATATTAGTAGAGATTGTTAACTTTTGTTCAGTGAAGAATAGTTTAGAGTATTTTTACAGGCTTACAGTGCACAGGGTTGTGATAGTTGCTATTGTCGCTGATATTTCTATTAAATAAGAGAAGAAGCACATTAGTAGAAGACATATAGAAATTCAGTTGTTCAGGGAAAAGATTAATCTTACAATACAGAATAGGATATTTCACAATCATATTTAGAGGTCTAGATTTTAATAAATTGTGCAGTAATATATAGTTGGAGCAGTCATGGAGTAGGTTGAATATTTGGTAAAACAAAAATCTTTGCATGATTAGATTCAGGTAAAACAATAACCAATGTGTTATTGGGGGGGGAAAAAATCATTTTTGCATAATTTATCACAGTTCAGTCTTGCCAAATCTCATAGTCTTGAACTTTTTTTTCTTTTTTGTATAATTTGTTACTTAATACTGAACTGCTGTTCAACTTCCCTCTCCCCACTTCCCAAAATCAACTATTTCTTTGGTAATGACTCTCTCTCTCTCTCTCTTCTCTCTCTCTCTCTTTCTCTCTCTCTCTCTCTCTTCTCTCTCTCTCTCTCTCTCTCTCAATTTTAAAGCAAATTGACTGTTAAAAAATTTATATCAGTTGGAAGTAGCTCTAATATTAAAATCAAAGAACAAGATGTATAAAAGTAAAATCTTCAAGTAGGTAACTCCAGTCTGTAAGCTATTTAAACATATATAATTTGTTGAGATATTTTGAAATGATAACAAGTCTTAATATAGGTGAATCTCATCATAAAATAAATGTATCTATAGCACTTGGTGTAAATTTAGCTTATGAGAGTACGTCAGTTCATCATACTTTGATTTTTAAAAAATATCTATATCATATCCACCATCTTTTCTCCCTTTCCTGATAGAGTAACCTTGTATCTCTTCTACAGCAAAACACCTCTTCTATCATACTTCAGCCTCTCAATTTGCACAGAACCACCTCCTTCAATATTGCACTCTTACTCTATCAAGAGGTCTTTACTTGGCAACCTCACTAGTGCTGGTGTCATGAAGCACTCAGTTCACTCTGTAATATGGTTGATGTTATGAGGGGCATCCAACTGTAAAGACCATGCCAAAGCAGACATTGGAGTCCAGTGCAATCCTCTGGCTCATCAGATTGTGTCAAACAAGCCAACTCATGCCAGCATGGAATATGGATGTTAAATGGTGATGATGAAGAAGAGGCCTTGTCCCAAAATTTGAAACCATTATCGTCACCATTATCATCATCATCATTATTAAGGTAGCAAGCTGGCAGAATCATTAGCATGCCAGGCAAAATGCTAAGCAGTATTTGATCCATCTTTACATTCTGAGTTCAAATTCTGCTGAGGTCAACTTTGCCTTTCATCCTTTTGGGATTGATAAATTAAGTACCAGTGAAACACTGGAGTCAATGTAATTGACTAGTTCCCTCCCCACAAATTTCAGGCCTTGTGCCTATAGTGCAAAGGAGTATTATTATTATTATTATTATTATTATTATTATTATTATTTTGATTCTCAAGGGAGGAACAGGACTAAGAAACATTTGAAATATATTTGTTTGGGTCTTTGAACTCTTTGGCATTTGATTATCCAGGTATCTGTTTGCTTTGCAAATCCACATACTTGCATGAATGTTATTGTACAGGGGGAAGACCCTGAGAACAAGGTTTTTGATACTGGCACAAAGCCATAAATTGGAATCAACCTTCAACATATGAAGTATTTTTCTATTTCCCTCACCACTACCTCCATCCCAAATGAAAGACAAATCTATACTGGCAGGATATGGGTCTCAAAGGTACACAGTTAAAAACTAAAGCATTTAATCTAAAATTCTGTAATATCTGACATCTTACTTCCTTTGGTTATCTTAATATTACCTACTCAAGAGCATTGGATTTAATAGGTGGCAAAGTACAGATTTAATGCATTTTTATTTTGATATTTAATTTGTAATCTCTTATTTCCATATTCAGTCCCAAACAGGATTAATCTTATCTTACAATCCTCTAGTGTTAATAAAAGAAATCCAAATATTATATTAGAATCAAACCACTCAATAAGATCCCTCTCTTACAGAAATTGTATGTATGCATGGTCAAATGAAATAAATACTAACTGCTCAGCCATGAAGTTGAGTGCTAGTCGGAGAAGTGTGTAAAGAATCTCCCGCCAATGCTTTCAGCTAAGATTGAATCCATGAGAGAAAAACATGTAATGAAACGATAATGATTTCTTAGACAAGAAAATAAGTGTGTGTGATAGCCATGCCTTTCCCAGGTATATTATCCATGCAAATGAAATAGCTTGAGTCAAAAATCGAAGCCAGATCTCTGTAAAGTTGCAGGCTCTCTCAATTCTACTTGTTTCTTCACTCCCTTCAATTAAGTTGAATATACCATTTTCAAGATATCATGTTTTTCTTTCCCAAGTCATTTCCCTCTTCTGATATGGCATTCATATATTTTTCATCCTTCTCTTTATTTGACCTGTTGTTTCATTTGCAAATTTTTGAAAATTACATTGGTTTCATCTTATAGATATATATAGTTTACAGTTTATATATATATATATATATATATATGATGATGATATATATATATATATATATATATATATGGCTGTGTGGTTAGGGAGCTTGCTTCCTAGCTACATGGTTTCGGGTTCAGTCCCACTGCGTAGCACTTTGGGTAGGTGTCTTCCACTATAGCCCCGAGCCGACCGGAGCTTTGTGATTGAATTCGGTAGGTGGAAGTTACTGCCGTGTGTGTATGTGTGCGTATAGCTGCTCAGTGCCTCTCCGAAAGAGAGAGAGGGATATATATATATATATATATATATATATATATATATAGTTTACAGCATAAGATGCATAGAAGATGCTTGTAAAGACGTGAACATGACATACATAGGGGAGACATCTAGTAGCATTGCGGAATGACTAAATGACCATCTGAGACAATATGATAACAAAAAACAGTCCTCCATACTCTACTAACATGCCAAAGACCAACATGGAGGCAACCTGGATCACCTTGACATCTGCATCTTATCCAACCACCCAAAAGACCCAACACTCAGACAAATACGGGAGTACGTCCTTATAAATAAAACTTCCCCAATACTAAATAGGAAATATACATAGTAGATATCATGCCCCATACCCACAGTTTACTCAGGTAGAGTAGAATAGTTAGTAGGCTGTTATGTAGATAGATGTATGTTTGTGTGGGTGGGTGTATGTATGTATATATGTGTATGTGCACATGTATGTAAGCATATAGATATGAAAATATGCAGATGGATAGGTACATAGGTTATATGAACAGACAAGCACACATACGCAAATGGAGACTGAAACACATGACCATATATACACACACACTTTACTTCACACAAGGACACATATAGAGACACACGTCCACACTTATGGAGATGCACATCCATACATACAAACACGGTACATAGTTGCAAAACACACACACAAACACACGTTCACTCATACATGCACACACAAGGAGACAGAGATACATATACAAACACATGCACACACGTGTGTCTGTGTTTGTCCCCTAACATTGCTTGACAACTGATGCTAGTGTGTTTACATCCCCGTAACCTAGCGGTTTGGCAAAATATACTGATAGAATAAGTACTAGGCTTACAAAGAATAAGTCCTGGGGTCGATATGCTTGACTAAAGGCTGTGCTCCAGCATGGCCACAGTCAAGTGACTGAAACAAGTAAAAGAGTAAATGAATCCTTTATTTATCTAATATTGAGGTCTCATTCTTTCGTTGTCACTTTTTATTACTATTATATATATATATATATATATATATATATATATGGGGAGGCATGTGGCTTAGTAGTTAGGGTGTCAGCACCATGATCGTAAGATTGTGGTTTCAATTCCTGGACTGGGCAACATGTTGTGTTCTTGAGCAAAACACTTTATTTCACGTTTGTCCAGTTCACTCAGCTGGCAAAAATGAGTAACGCTGCGATGGACTGGCGTCCCATCCAGCTGGGGAACACATACGCCATAGAAACCAGGGAACTGGGCCCATGAGCCTGGCTAGGCTTTAAAAGGGTGCATTTATTTATTTATATATATATAAATTGTCTGCTACAGTTGCCAGAACTGCCAGATCATGTGATTTCACCCTGCTAGGAGTTCCTTTGGTTCCTATTAATTATTTTTTTAATAAGCCCATTGGCAATCTGTTGCACCACTGCTTGAATAGACACTGAAGTTCTATCTATCAACATACTCCCTCTCAAAATGACTGGCCCTTGTGCCAAAATTTGAAGCCAGTATCTAATTTGTGCACATTTAACAACTTAGCTAATTATTAATTGCAAGACAAAGATTGTAAAAGCTTCATTTGAGCTTCTTGCTCAATGTGATCTTAATAAATGTTGCTCATGTTATCGTAAGCTGATCAGTGTCAAGATAATTACATTCTTATAAAGTTCCACTTTGGACAAGTTTACATCAACTCATTGTAGAAGTAAATCTGAACTGCCTTCAAATGAGATTCTTAATTGTTATAATCTCACTAACTTGATATTTCTGAACACTGGGATTATACATTATAATGATGTAACCTTCTTGTGTAACATACTCTTGATCATGGATTATCGATGTTAGTTTAGCTGTCTTGCTTCCATTTTCTGGATGACAAATTATTTAAGAAATCTTTTTATCTAATAAGCACCATCCAAACGTGGTTGATACCAGGTCCGCCTGACTGGCTCCTGTGCCAGTGGCACGTAAAAAGCACCAACCGATCGTGGCCGATGCCAGTACCCCTGACTGGCTCTTGTGTCAGTGGCATGTAAAAAGCACCATCCTAACATGATTGATACTAGGTCCACCTAACTGGCTCCTGTGCCAGTGGTACGTAAAAAGCACCCACTACACTCTCGGAGTGGTTGGAGTTAGGAAGGGCATCCAGCTGTAGGAACATTGCCAGATCAGAATGGAACCTGGTGCAGCTGCTGGCTCTCCGGACCTCAGTCAAACTGCCCAACCCATGCCAGCATGGAAAGCGGGTGATGATGCTGATGATGATGAATAAGAAATGTACAATGTTACAGTTACCCTATTATCTCATATAATACTTATTTTGTTCAAAATTTCTTCTGAGCTATATCATTCATGTTTTTTTTTTGTTATAAAATAAGCTGGTTGCAAATGATTACTATTAATTTGGATGTTAAAGGACAAAGGAAATGAATTCCTCTTGATAATTATATTGTGTTTTCCATTGTTCACAGCTTTCAGATCCTTTACAGGTTTTGTAGCGTTCTTGCATAAAAAGTAATATAACATATCCTATTAAATATTGCTTACTGCTACAAAAAAACTGCTCTACTGTACCATTGTAGGAACAATTTTTAACAATAATTTACTTTCCCCTTTAGCTTAAACATTGTGAAAGTAATTTTCTAAAATTCAGTATAAAATACTACTTCTATCAGTTACTATTTTCTATGTTTCAGTATTAAGCTGTTATCTGATCATTGCAGCTAAATAATCATTGATACTCATTTGACTGATCATTTAAGAGATCTTGTTAAGTACAAAGAGAGTCTAGGCAATTACCTGGAGAGAGAGACAGGTTTTGCAAAAATGTAAAAAAATAAGCCCTAGACCAAAAGATACTCAGAGTAAAAGATGTTCTAACAATCTGAACCATTTAAAGGACAAATCTATTTTCTATGTCTGACATGAAATACCTCATTTAGGTATAAATGTATTGATTACAGTATTCATTTTAAATTCCTTCACAAATAACTCTACTCCTGTCTCTAACTTAATAGTATTATTTTGAAATGTAAAAAATAAAATTCCACTCTCATCTCAGAAAATTCTCTACAATTGCATCTTGCACTTTTATTTCTGCTGAAGAAAAAAAAAATATTGTACTTCTAGTTGACTGATTTGTTGTTATCTATGCTGTCTGAAAGCTTTTGTGAATATAATCCAAAAGATCTCTTTATTGGCTACAAATGAACATAAGGTTTTTGTACTACCTTATATGTTATCATTGGTTTCTTTTTTTTTTACTCAGGATTAAATCAAATGTTTTCCTTGAGAAAACAATTCCATGGAAGTCTATTTTATACACAGAAAGAATTTTAAGAATGTTACTGTGTTTGCATCTTTATGATATTTACTTTATTAGAACAATTATAGTCCTTTATTGAAACTAAATGGATGTTGTGTAAAAAAAAATTTAACCATGTTAGGAATATTATTGATAAAATTATGTAACAAGTAGAATATATTGTCTAAAGACATAGCATTTCAAAAGAAATAGTTCACAGATTGTATATACCTTCTGAAGCAGGCATTGCCTTTCTTTATTATCCTTATTATATTTATTTATAGGTCATATATATTCATGTGTAATATACATTTTATTTCTAGAGTTGTAAACCAAAAGGCTTTGAGCATTTATGATATGCAAGAACTAAATGTTACTGATTTTTCTTGTCAGTGCATGGCCATGATCAGGATGGTGTAACTGGAAATTAGTTTTCTGTTTTGTCCAAGCTGACTGATGTGAAATGAAGAGTTTAAATCTCTACAATAGTATATATTTTACTATGATAGTGATAATACATTAAACGTCCATTGTATTTCATAAGTGTACCCATATAAGTGTATCACTGAAGTTTTGTTGACTATTTTACTAAATGTGCTAAAAATGATCGAAAAGTAAAATGCAAAACCAAAATGGAAACAGCAAAATTGTTAACTTGTTATTATAGGTATCCCAAGTGTGTCTATTCAGTCAATATATCATTTAGTACACATGCAATATATATTAACAAATTTTATCATCATTTCTTTAACATCCATCTATCCATGCTCGCATGGGTTGGATAGAATTCTGTCGTGGGAGATTTTCTATGGCTATATGCTCTTCTTGTCACCAGCCCTCACGTATTTCCAAGTAAGTGAATATTTCCCCATGGCCAGACATGTTTTCATGGAAACTGAAAAAGAAAGATACCACTTGCATGATGGTGACACTTGTTTACAACTATCACACAATGTCAAGCAGCAACACACATGAACTTGCATATATATATATATATATGCGGCAGTGCAGCATAAACTTTACTACACTCTCGGAGTGGTTGGCGTTAGGAAGGGCATCCAGCTGTAGAAACTCTTCCAGATCAGATTGGAGCCTGATGCAGCCATCTGGCTTACCAGACCTCAGTCAAATCATCCAACCCATGCTAGCAGGGAAAGTGGATGTTAAACGATGATGATAATGATGATGATGATATATATATATATATATATACACTCACACGCACACACACATATATATTATACACAGACACTTACACACACAAGATTGGCTTCTTTCAATTTCTGTCCACCAGATCCATTCACAAGGTTTTTGACTGTAATAGAAAACGCTTGTCCAAGTTATCCTGCAGTAGGACTGAACCTGGAACCATGTGGTTTGGAAGCAAGCTCCTCACCGCTTGTACCTAATTTATATAAAAATAATTTCAAATACTTAAATGAGGTTGCCATGTACCTAAAGAATCCCTTCTACTGAGAGGAAGTATAGTGTAGTAGGAGGTAGCTTTATGTGAGATTAATTTATGATAAAAGAAACAAGAACAGGTTTGTTGTTGTAGAGGCTACCCAACATTATTTGAGGGTGGGTTGGAATAAATAAGGTTGAGCTAGAAAGAGGTATAAAGATGGTAGTGACAAGGTATCAGAGTCTACTGTAAAGGAAAAGTGATGTATATTATACACAAGATATATTTCTTCTGGAATTTCATTGCCCATAAAGTGTTGTATATTATACATGAGTGTTTTTTTATATATGAATACAGTGTTTAAGTTGTTAATAGGTGTGTGTCCAAATAATAAAGCAATGTCTCTTATACCAAGCTTCAAGTTAACCCAGCTATAAAATTTGGGTTAACTGTAGATGGAAACTGTTGTATGGACTCTACCTGTAAATTGAAGGCCTGAACTTGTTACTCATTATCATGCCAAATCTGTCTGAAGATTACATTAAGAGTACAAATGACTGTGGAATGTTCAGCTACCTACACCATCATATTGCAAATAGATGACTCCATTGACTGAGCTGCTGGAATTTTCATTCACTGAAACAGATGCAAGATCTATAGAATTCATTAATTTAAGTGCTCTAAAATTTTGTAAAGGAATTCCTTGGATTCTTTTTCCACTTATCAATTTTTATAATTCTTTAATACAAAACTTACTTATTCAAGTTTTCATATATATCATCACATTTTAATGCAATCATTTTGCATCTGATATATAATTTACAACTTAGTCATATTGATTCATTGGATTTGCAAATGGTTTGAGAGTTACTAAAATTTATTGCTTCTTAGAAAAATGGTCTGAATGTTCTATTGCATGTTGATATTGTATATATTCGTAAACAGTAGCCAACATTGTGTAAATAGAAAAGATAGGCTATATATTATCAAACAAATTATCAAATATCATTCAATTGAGAAATGATATATTAGTGTTAAAGGATTTTATTCCACTGACTTTAGGATCTGATTAAGGAACAGTTGTTATGACTCACTGAAAAGTCTGACAAAATTTTAAGGGAACTAAATTACCATACAAAATAGAAAAATGGGTCTTAGTTTCATATAGCTGTTAAGCAGAAAAACCATGTCAGGAACCTCATCAAATGTCATAAAGAGTTCCTTAATTCCCTAGATCAAAGTGAAATTTAATGAAAAGTTTTGTTTACTACAAAGGAAGGTCTGGATAGAGAAAATTATTAGGGTTTCAGAATACAAGATATATATATCAATACTTTAATTAAAACAAGATTAGACAGAGATGGAAAAATGAAATTCTTCATTATTAGAACTTTGGTGTATTCAGAATTAAATATGAATTTTCATTTTCAAATAGCATATTATTAAACAGATCAGCTGATAGAGCATTTACTGAAGAGTCTTGTATAAATAAAGAAGTGAAGCTAGAAAATAAACATGTATATCAAAGACTATGTAAAACTAATCCAAGAAAACTGATAATGGTCTGCATTGACAAAAATTATGCAATGAATTTAATGAGTTTAGTTAAGTTTATGTGCTGCAGAGAGAAGAAGAATCTGAGGTTTCAAGATTCATTGGAAACTTTCTGTCTTCCTGGTGAAGGGTCTGTACTAAAATATTAGACTTTTTTTTTCTCTTCATAACATATAAATTTATCTGAACTCATTAACTTTACTGTATCATATAATGGCATACTTCTAAAGATGATGCATTTAATGGTACAAAAATTTAGCCAACAAAACTTCCAGATGCAATGTCAGTGTGTATATTGAAATATAATTGCCAAATTCAGTTGTAATATGTTTTTTTTGTTGAGATTTCGTAGTACAAAGAAAATGAAAGATACTAATTTCTTTCTAATTTCATTGTGTTTGTCTGAATAAAGCTAGTTATTGATAAGTCGATATTTCACAAGTAGACTTCAATTTCTATTTTGAAGGATATCAGGTTGATCATTTGATAATATATTATTAGTAAATACTAACTAATCATTTGATAAGAATAATAATCCTTTCTACTATAGGCACAAGGCCTGGATTTTTGTGGAGAGGGGGCAATCAGTCATATCGACCCCAGTACTTGACTGGTACTTAATTTATCGACCCCAAAAGGCAGCGGAATTTGAACTTAGAACATAGCAACAGATGAAATACCGCTAAGCATTTTGTCTGGCATACTAGCAATTCTGTTGCCTCGCCATGATGATGATAAGTTGGCTGTGTTCAGAGCAAGATGAATTCATTTTTGAACATTCAAAGTTGTCATTAGGAAGAGGAAAATTTCTAACATTTTATGGCAGTACTCTTTAATGGAAAATAATAATTTCTGATAGTTTTGAAGAGATATATTGTAGGGTAGTGAAAGAGAAAAAAAATAGTGAAGAATAGTTAAGAGGGGGGGTTGCAAGACAACACAACATGAACAATAATCAAGGAGAGAGAATAATCAACAAAACTGCTGGCAAATTTGGAAAATGAATAGGTAATGATTAGGGTAAGAGAAGACAACTCGGAAAAGATTGATAAGAACCATAGCAACTCAAGAAACAGGAAGCGATGAGTGAGAGTAACAAATTTGTAAAACCAGAGAGGCAAACCATGAGAAAGGAAGATATAAATATATAAAATAGGAGTTTCCAAACTAAAGACCTGGAAATCATTTAGGAAATTGGGTTAGAATTCATTAATACCTATGGACAAGGTGGATCCTAGAATGGTACTAAGGTATTTTTTTCTATACTATGGGTGTAGAGTAAGCCATCTCATATTGTGACTTTACAAACCAAGAAGTGATTCATTGAATGGCCTTGCTACAAGTTTAGAGAGTGCTTGAGTATTACTATGAAAATTGAGTAGATGCTTTCAGAAATCATCACTTAAATGGCTGCCAGTTTCCTCCTTCTATAGAGATTTCCAGTATTTATAAGTGATGCAGTAAATAATATTTATAAAGTTAGAGACCATGGTATTAGTGACCTGGAATTGTACATGAAAGTTGGTTAACCAAATACTGCTGGATTTGAAGGAACAAGTGTAGCATATAGAGCGGGAGTCATTTGAAAGTTTGGGGATGTAAGTTACTCTTGCTACATTCAATTTATTCATTCAATAGCATGAGGAAACATCACTTTCTGATGAAGGATTCTATCTGAAACATTAGTTTTTTTTTTCTGACACTCATAGCAAACAAATTTATTCCATCATTTTTAATTGTTATTTCTAATTGTTGATGCAGACTATCAAAAGTTTATTAATATTTATGTAAAAAATCAGTTTGTGCAGGAGAGCATTAGAAGTATATTGAAGAAACATTGCAGAAAGTATATATTTTGATGATATAATTTAGGTTATAAAACAGCTAAAATTCTTTGAAGAAACCAAGAATAGATGGGGTTAGTTCAGGGATAGTGATGTCTAATGTAATTTGAATACCAACTGTTTTTAATAGCTCATTTGTTGATATATGATAAGGTATTGTGGTGAAAGAGCAGATGATATTTATTGAGGCTCTATGCATCCTTGATTTATCAAATAAATACAGTAATAATGCTATGAGTTTCTAAATTACATGGTTGACCTTTGAATCTAGTGTCCTCCATATTGATATAATTGAATAGGAGCAACATTGAAACCCTGTGTAGTTAAAGATAAAATCTACTAAAGTTGCTAAAAATTCTTTGTTTGAATAGTCAAAACATTATAATCCTAAGTCAGTAAAATTTGTTTATAAGTTCATTAGAAACATTCTTACTAATGTCAAATATCTTTGTCTATGAAAAAATAATAATAATAAAAAAAAAGCGTTGACTATGCCTTCAGTTAGAGATCTGAACAAGTTGAAAATTTGGTATACAACAGCAAGTAAAGATTACACATGTATACTTAACCTAATTTTTATAGATTAAATTGAACTTTTAGTGAAGAAAATTCTCTCCTATAATTTTTTTTACTTAAAATTTAAAAACCAAACTTTCTTTTGATCATCTAAATTAGGTTTTACAATTGATCTAACTGAAACTCATAATGCTTCACTTCTTGCCCTATCCTTTTCTCTAAATTTGTTTTATGCAGCTGGCCTCCTTATCAATAAATAATTTATTCTATATTTTGGGCAATAAATATTTCCAAACACTGCCATTAATAATCAACATTCTTTCTCTTATGAGTTTAATAATGAACATTTTTCTAATTTGTTCAGTTTAAATCACTACATTTTTTTAGATTTATTCATTGGAATCAATTGGATTTAATGCATCGCTTGGCTGATATGAAAAGTATGGGGGAAAAATGCAAAAATAATTTTAAATTATTTCTTTCACTTGTAACATAACACAGTTCTTTCTAGTGGCATCTCTCCCTGGCTAACTGTTGCAGGAGTAAAATGTTTTATTTTCACAACATTTTAGGTTGTAACTAGGTTGCCTTTTTATTTTAAATTCAAATACATTTTTACATCTTAAAAACTTTCCTAATTATATATTTTGAAGTCATATAAATGTTAAGTGGCTGATCAGAGGATGATATCAGTTGTGATGCTGGAAATAGTGATGGATATCACTACCACCACTCTCGTGTAAATTTTCTTCAATAAGAATTGTTTCAAATTCTAATTGATGCATTGTTTTCTTTAGCAGACAGTGAAAACAATTTTGCTTTCTGCTATTCAGATAGCATCTCATAAATATAGTACGTCAGTGACCATCATTTTAATCTATTGGATAGAACTACATGGTTTGGAAGAGAAGAGGTGTTGTACCTCAGTCTTAAGCTCTTGGTTTTCTTTCAAAATGTCAAGCATGGTGGCTTAACGTACTGAACTAATGTACTCTTGAACAAACAGGCTCTACTCTTTCTTTAACTAAGTTGCTAGCTTTAGGAAGGATACCAGCTGTAAAAACAATTGCTAATATAAAATTTCACTCACTAATATGGAAAAATTTAATTAATCAGAAGTGGGCCTGTTTTGAAGAAACTGACATATTGCATTCAGAAATTTCTCAGAGTTTTCATTTATGTTTTGCAATTCTCAAATTTGAGAGGTTTGTATAAACGTATGAGAAGTAAACTAAACTTGTATCTAGCAATAGCTATAAATGTTCTTACAACAGTGACATGTGTTCATATTTTCATATTTACCTAAGAGTTCCTGTACTTTCTTCTCCATTAAGACATTTCATTATCCATAAAGTAATTAAAATGGAATTGATATATAAAGTATCCTGCCATGCTATCATACTGTTTAAATGAAACCATAAGACTCAGTGTACACCAAATGAAAACGTCCACCAAAAAGTAAAAGTTTTAATTGTTCTAGTATGAGGAGCTATTAATCATTAATTCAGTTTGGGACTGATTTAATGATATACCATTTCCTTAAGATTCATGTTATTCCCTTTGAAAAGGAAAAAAAAATAATTAGAAGACCTTAAAGGTTTCCCTTAAATTTATGATGATGTCTGTACTGCAATAAAATGGTAACTTCTCAAAGAAACAGATTCATGACCAAAATTTCAACTCTCTTTACTTGTTCAACAGCCTTTTAAAACTGTTTTACATCCTTTTTTTTCTTTTTAATTTAAGATAATTATGTATTACTGAAATAATAGTGGACAACTTTGTAATCAGTTGTAATATAGCAATAGAATCAAGTTGTCAGATGATAATTGAATTATGTGCATTTCACAGGAACACAGCACTGATAGTTATGAGATTTGAACTCATGACCATATGATTAATAATCCTTTACCCTAACCTCATATCATGGATACTACATAATCATTACCACTTCTAAATGTCCCTCTTATAAAAGTTTCATGCTCTGTCAAAGCCATATGCTTACAGCTACTTATAAAACCTTGCTTGTCATAAACCTACATACAGTTCTATATTTAAGAGATGAGGAATTATTTACATTTGATGGATATTTATCTTCATCTTGTTTGTTGTTAACACAATGTTTCGGCTGATACATCCTCCAGCCTTCATCAGGTGTCTTGGGAAAATTTCGAACCTGGGTTCTCATTCCTAAAGTATTTGTTGTCATCGTCACCGTCATCGTCGTTGTTGTTGTTCGGGTAATAATATCAAAAACTACCTTAGGAATGAGAACCCAGGTTCGAAATTTCCCCAAGACACCTGATGAAGGCTGGAGGGTATATCAGCCAAAACGTTGTGTTATCCGTCAAATGTAAATAAGGAAAATAATATACAAACTCACATCTTTAGTCATGTTCACATTTCTGTCAGTTAAAAATGTTTGAAGATTTGGAGCTTTGCTTAAAAATCAATCTCAGTTAAGATGAATCAACAATATGAAATTAACACTTTTTATTTTTTGTTATTACATATACTGTAATGTGCAAACAATTTCACTGCTAATCTCTATTTGACAAATCAAGAACAATTTCTCCTAAAATTACAAGATGAACTGGAATTTGTACTGATGTGTTTGTTGTCTTAAGCACTTCAAAGAATTTTCTCCGGTTATAGAAAACTGGAATTCATTTGATTTCAGTTGCCATTATTAAATCAGAAGTAATCACTGGATGTTTATATCATGTCCCACAGCAAGCTTTTTCCACCATACTGAATTATCCATTTGAGATAACAATAAAACATGATGTAAACAAAGAATTGCCAGCTTTGCATTCCTGTCTATACAAAACAGATCAAAATTAATAAAACTCTCACTTTGCTATTTTTGTTGCAAACAGATTTCTTGGAAATTCAAACAAACTAATACTACTGCAGATATATCTTAAGAATAAACTGAGAAGAATTTGGTCTCTATTGCTGAAATTCTCAGTCTTACTAAGTAACAACGCATATATCTATGCATTCATTATTGTATGTTATCTTCTGGAATTTTTGTGATATTTAGGTTGGTAAAAATATTATCAAGAACCTACTTTTTTGTTTGCACTATCTCTAGGAATAAATATTCCTTGAAAATATAATCTCTCAGTTAAGATTCACATGTAATTTTCTTTCTTTTTTTGTTGGGTTTTTTTTTTCCATCACTTTTATTGTACATCCTTTTAGGGTTTTAATCATAATATAGTCAAGCTATTTTTAATGGCCAAAGTAATGAAATAATTATTCAGTCTTCTCATTAAATTTGTTTAACTGGGTCATGTTTTCACTTTTGTTTGATGTGCTTTATCAAAATAAGAAGCAAGTTATAGAATTAATATTTGTAAATAGTCTGTATCAGGTTGTGAAACACTTGCCCCAATGAAATTGTCTGAATTGAAAAGTATGTAATTTTATATAAAACAAATATTCATTTAATATTTAAAGTGACAGCTTTATTTTAAATTCCCACTATTTTCTTAAGCATATAAGTATTTTCAGAAACACATTTAATATTTGTTAGATTCATTTAACCCTTTTGATACCAACTCACCTGAGACTGCTCCTAGTTCTGTGGTACAAACTTTTTTTTCTGAACACCAAATTAATAATGTGCTTATTTGTCAAATTCTTCATTCGTTTTAAAATTAATTGAAACTAAGGCAGCATATTTCAGCCAAAACATGAACAAAAGGATTAAAAATGCTCTGCAATTTCATAAAAAAAATTTAATTCACTCTATCAAACATCCTAACACAAGTGATTCACTTTGTATTGCATGTATGTAGGTACACACCAGCCACTCTCAGCAATGGGAAAAACATAGCTGTTTGAAACTCACTCTGAAATATATATATATCCATGTAGTTGAGAAGTTTGCTTTGCAGCCATGGTTCATTTTCACGACATGGCATCTGAAGCATGTAGTCTTGAGTTTACCAATAACTCAAAAATGGCATTTGGTTGACGGAGACTGTGTAGTGGCCAATCATGTATGTAAATGTCTGTGTTTATGGTTTAGTTATTAACATATCTAACTGTTGTGTCAAAAAGTGTAATTTAACAATTCAATACAGCTCCGTAAAATAAGTAGTACTCTTATGTAAATATTGGGTTCAATATACTCAACTAAAACCCTTGCAAGCAATATTCCTCATAGCCACAATCTAATAACTAAAACCATTACCAGATATACATTGCCAAAGCAGTTGATCCTTCAGTCATTGCATACCATTCTTAGTGCATTTATTTCCAAACTTTCCATACATCTTATTAATTTTATTTCTAGCATCTGATAATTAAGATCAAACTAATTTCCTGGAATTTCATGCTACCAAATATTTTTGCATTGTCTTTATTTCACTTAATCTCTGAATGGTTGCAGTCAGTTTCTCTAAATTTCAGTTCAGCACACCATTCAATATTCTTTCATTATTAACTTGGAAATATATTTTGTACCAACTAAATACACTTCTACCACATTAAAATTTCTTTTACCATACTATTGCATTGTCCATAACTATTCTTCCAGGTCTTGTTGAATATTTTTTGATTTAACATTCTGGAGTTGAATAATAGTTAAATTTATCTAAAATTTTTGTAAAGACTAAAACATTTAGCAATCAATAGCTATTATCTCAGCTTGATAAAATGTAAGATGTTGTTGATATTAGTAACTAAATTGTTCAGGGTATTAAAGGACATGATCTTAGATGAACATTTTGATTGAACTCATTAAACTAATTTCTACTTCTGAGCTGGAACTCAAGTGCTGTAAAATTATTTCACCTGTTAATGGCTATTATTTTACATCCTAAATACTTCAAGAGAGATAATTTATATTATCTCCTGAACAAAATGCATTAATAATTTATAATACTTTACATTTAAGCAGCTCTTAGAATTTCCACTCATGTTTTGAACTTTTACTTCCTTTCAGTTCGTGATGGAGACACAGTCAAGCATTATAGAATTCGGCAACTTGATGAAGGAGGTTTCTTCATTGCACGAAGAGTCACATTTCGTACACTGTCAGAATTGGTGGAACACTACAGCCGGGATGCTGACGGCTTGTGTGTTAATCTCAGAAAGCCTTGTACACAAGTATGTATACTAATTTCCTTGAAGCCAACTTAACTACATAACTCCTTTTGTTTTGTTTTGTTTCTGCAGATACTTCTTTAGAACAATTAATAATTTGTTTGACCATTATTTATGTTTTTTTAAAAAATGAATTAATTGTTTTTCCTTTTCAGATTGAGAAACCTGTCACAATGGGTCTTTCCCATAATACTACAGACCAATGGGAAATTGCTAAGCATTCTCTAAAACTTATCAAAAAAATTGGTCATGGTCAGTTTGGCGAAGTATGGGAAGGTTTGTGGAACAACACAACTTCAGTAGCTATCAAAACATTAAAACCTGGTAAGTTACTTATAGTCTTTTAGATTTTATATAAAGGATTTCATGAAACCATTTTTTTAAATTGTTCAGTCCATTAATATCAGAGATAAAGATAAGTATTTGAAAGTATTATTTGTATGCAAGGGAAATGACATTCTTAACCTTTTAGCATTTAAAATGACCATATTAGGCCTAAATATTTTACTTGTTTTATACTCAAACCAACCAGATCTAGTCCCTCATACTTATCCTACAATGTCATTCAAAAATACACAATCATAATATCAAATTCCCAAAGATACAAGATAATGCATGATTAATTTAAAACAGTGGGAATAAATGAGCATTATATTTGACAGTAATCTGAACATTAATGGGTTAAAGTATCAGGTTGAGTAAAAAGTAAGCAATGTTTTGAACCATGAAGAATTTGTACTGGATGTTTGCAGAGTTTTGAATTTTTTTAAACATTTTTTGCAATTGTCTGATAATAGACTTGCCCAAATGCATCAATAAATTAACATTGATATTTTTTTCACTGTTGTTACAATCATCTGAAATGGAACTGTCAAAGTATGATATTCAGCCAATTTTGCTATTCAACTTCAAAAAAGGATGTAAAGCAGCTGAAACTGCTCATGATGTCAACAAAATGTTTGATGAGGAAATGACCAGTGAGTAGTCAGCTCGAAAATGGTTTAAACAATTTTGCAGTGGAGACCTGAGCCTTGAAGTTTGTGAGCATAGTGGACGCCCATCTGTCATCGATGACAGTCAATTAAAGACCGTCATTGAGAAAGATCCACATAAAACCACTTGAGAACTGGCAAAGGAACTTCAAGTTAGCCAGAAAATTGCCTGCAACCATTTGCATACGACTGGAAAATGAAAAAAGTTCAACAAATGGGTACCACATGATTTGAATGAAAATCAGAAAATGTGCAGATATGAAATTTGCTCGTTGCTTCATCTCCATACCAGACCAATCAATTTCTTGACTGTATTGTAATTTGCAATGAAAAGTGGACTCTGTACAATAATAAAGAATGTTCTTCACAGTGGTTGGACCAAAATGAAGCACTGAAAATCTTCCCTAAACCTGAGCTCTTCAAAAAGAAACATTATGGTGATTGTTTGGTAGTGTACTGCTGGACACTATAACTTCTTAAAACCTGGAAAAACCATAACTGCAGAAACATTGCCACAAAATTGCCAAAATGAATGAAAAACTTCTACTCCTCTATCCCAGACTTGTCAACAGAAGAGGGCCAATCATTCTTCATGACAATGCTCGACCACACATTTCACTAATGATGCTCCAGAAGTAGAGGGAACTTGACTACAAAGTTCTTCCCCACCCAGCTTATTCCCCAAACCTTTTTCCTACCGACTAGAACTTTTTCAAGCACCTAGATGGTTTCCTGTGAGAGGAGTTCAAAAATCAAACCGATGTTGAAAGTGCATTCAAAGAGTTCATCAGCTCCAGAACTTCTGATTTTTATGTTACTGGAATAAACAAACTTGTAATTCATTGGTAAAAATGTGTTGATTGCAATGGTACTTACTTTAATGAATAAAATTTCCACATTCTTGGAATATATTGTGATGAATTTCATGTTTCAAAACCTTGCTTACTTTTCACTCAGTCTGATATATCTGATATGATTGTTGATAGTGAAATAGATGCAGCAACTCTCTTGAAGAAATTCTAATAGTTTTTCATGATACTTTAAGCTTTTTAGGCTTTTTATAACACTGCAAGTCTTATGTAAATACCTACTATTTAACAAATTCATAGTGCTTTTATTTAATAACTGGACAAATAACAATCTTAATTATCTAACCTGATGATTATTAGTTTTAATTTATAAAAGTGTAGTTTATTATAATGGATTTTTATTCTTTTTAAATAAAGATTCCTTCAGCTGTGTCTCATTAATAGCATTATACCAGAATAGGTTAACAGTATCAATTTAACTTTAGTTACCACCTTTGTTCAAAGCCAAAATTGTAGTGGCTAATCAATTTTTGTTGTTGTTAGGTATTAGAGAATGTGTGATAGTATTTGGTCAGTGAAAAAAATATGAATGAAGCAAGGAATTAATTATATTAAATTACTTAATTCATTGTGTTCTCATTTGTTAATTTAGGGACAATGGATCCCAAAGACTTCTTACAAGAAGCTCAAATAATGAAGAAACTTCGACACAGCAAATTAATCCAATTGTATGCTGTATGTACCCAGGATGAACCAATCTACATTGTAACTGAACTTATGAGAAATGGTAGTTTACTGGACTACTTACAAGGTAATTCTTGCACATTGTTATTAATATTTCCCAGAGGATTAAGTATATTTTGTACACACAATACATATATACACACTCAACTTCTGCACATTAATATTAGGTACAGCACATCCACACATGAGAAACCTCCCACAAACATATATATGCAAACATGGTGAAATGCAAACATTTTTTTGAAAATTACAAAGGGATTTGTGACCAAGCAACAGCAGATAAGAATTTATTCTTTCTAACTATTCATAGTGTACTCCTTGTTACTATGGCCAAGTTTGAAGGACATGGTCCTGTGCTGGAAGTTTTCTTTTTTTTTTATCTTGTTGATCAGGTTTTATTTGACCCATAAAAAGATTTGATTATCTCTATTGCAAATGCACACTGATCAGTAATACTTATAGCTTGAAAAACTCCTCCATCAGTGATGAATTGGCATCAGCTGAAGTGCCTTATCTTATTTATTCCAGCTTCTTGCATTCTGAGTTCAGTTCCCATTGAATTTCCAAGTCTATCTTTCAGCCTTTCATAAATAAAATACTATTCTAAGGTAATGGAACAGCAAAATCATTAAAAGTATCAAGCAGGAAGTCTTTTAGTATTTGTTAGGGCTCTTTACATTCTGAGTTCAAATCCTAGTGTGGCCTATTTGAGTGCTACACTTAATCTATTATCCAGTTTAGCACCATTGCCTGGCCCACAGTTAACTTTACTTGATTCCACTCTGTTTGTCGCAAGTTTTCAGACACTACAAATATTCTTGAGTGCTACACAGTCTAGTCTTAACTTTTGTATCTATTGTCATGTGACTTGTTTCATTTCATAGAATTATGATCATTTGAACCAAGCTATATGTTTTGCTTATCAATTACTTTTTTCCTGATTTAAAAACTTGGACATTTAACTTGAATCTACAAAGTTCAATTTTTCTACTGGTGTACTCAGATTTTCTCTTCAAAATGAGTACACAAGGAATTGATCAAGTAAAGTTAGCTGCAGTAGTATCTGTGTATAGTTTATTGAACAGATTATTAACAGATATGATATAATTCTATTCAAATATAGTAAAATATATAACAGGTTTGAGGAATGTAACCCACTTCAATATTCGAAATGTTTATGCCTAAAATCCATATTTGAACTTTGTATATTAATTTGCATATTTAATTAGATATTGAGCTGATTTTTTTGTTCTGAAAGATAGGGCAACACAAGTAACTATCATACTGAGTTTGACCATTGAACTGCTTATAGAACTTTTTTTCGTTTTCAAAAGGAATTACATGACTCTTAGGGAGAGGGTATGACTGAAGATCACAAAATTTCATTTATGCATACCAAGTGAATTTAGTCACTTTTTTTTACCATCTCTGGTTATGGATGAAATTTTTACTGTACACTACATTTCCAAATGTCTATTAAACAAATACACAATAAGTTGCATATCTGATTTGTTTATAAACTGAAAATGAGTAGAAAAGGTGATACTCAGTGCATGTTTCCATCAATTTATGCCCCAAATTTGAGGCTTAAAATTACAAAAAATGCCAGATTGTATTTATTTACAATAAATCTAGAATTGGTGTTCAAAGTATACAAATTTTGACTGAATGAAACATATTACCAAATTTTTGAAATGTGACCAGTTTTCTACATGTCCTACGTATCTGAGATTTTGTTCTACTATATATATATCTCGATATCTATCTATATACACACACACACGCATACACAAATTTTACTTTATGCAGAACTCAAAATATAACTTTGTACCTAACATAATACTAGATATGCAACAAATATATGTACATAAGTACAACCATTTCATTTTTCTATACTGATTATATAATACAATATATTTTGATGTCCTTAATCTCCATGCGTCATTCATCCCCATCTTTCTTTTTTTTTTACATAAAAATACTGGTTTATTTTTTCCTTTTGATTACGATTTGTTATGATGCAATTTTTAAAATAAAGCAAAATTTTATTGAAAGAAATTTATCTACATCTAATTGTTAATAAAATAATTTGGGGAGATTGTCTCTCAGTCTAATTAGCAACCAGCAGGATTTCTATGATAATTCAGATATTAATTATTATTATATTATTACTGATAGTGAATGTAAAATCAGAAAGTCTGGACTAGTTCATGCATTAACTATTTTATGTTATTCATGTCAGTGGATTCAGTTTGTTGTTTCAACAAAGCTGATAGAATGCTGATACTTCACAGTTTGAAGAAATTATTATTATATTATTATTATTATTATTATTGGTGGCGAGCCAGCAGCATTTCATCCATCTTTACATTCTGAATTCTAATTCTGCTGAGGTGAACTTTGCTTTTCATCCTTTTGGGGATCAAGCCAGCATCCAGTACTCTCTGTAAAATAGTTGACATCAGAAAGGGCATCCAGCTTTAGAAGTCAAACCAAAACAGATTATGGAATCTGATGCAGCTCTTGGCCTTACCAGCTCCTGTCAAGCCATCCAACCCATTCCAGCTTCGAGAACGGACATTAAATGATGATGATGATGATGATTGAACACTGAGATCAATGTAATCAACTCTCACCTCCACCAAAATTATCATTATTAAAGAATCTCTTCTTTGATCTTTTTTTTTTTTTTAAATCTGAATCTTTGCCCATTTAGGTTTAGTAGATCTCTGTCTAAAATTTTACACCTTCAAGATAATCTTCAAAAGCATGTTGGAACATCACCAAAGAGAATATGATAAAAAGTACAGGAACTAAAACAGCCCTGTTTAGTTCCAGTGGAAACGGAAAATGCCTTTGACTGCTAGATATCACTGTTGCCATCCTTCCTTCATGCTAAGATACTATTACCCTTATTGTTTTATCAAGCAGACCAACTTTTGGCAAAATTTTCCAAAGCCCCTCATGATTCACTGTATCAAACGTCTTGGTCAAGTCAATGAAGACCATATAAAAGTCAGTATTTTGCTCACACAGGTCATCTAGATCATATAAAAAGTTCAGATGTCTAAATTCCATTATGAAGTCATAGGCAAGATTTCTGAGGATTTTTTTCTTTGTTAATTTTGCAACACTTGATTGAGGCTTTTTTTTTTATATTCTACATTGTTAAAAATGTTTTGAGCATTCCGTCATATTAACTCTCATAGTCATTTGATATTTATATTTTCTCTTTAAACAAAAACAAATACATTTTGCTTCATTTTTAAGCAACAAATTTAATAGAAACATTTATTTGAACTTTAATTTTGACATAGCTTTGATTTGAATTCCAGGCTTCCTATGTATATACTCATTCTTTGTTGCACCTGCCTCCATCATGTTTTTGCCTAATAAGAGAAGTTTTCATTTCACTAAATAGGAAATAAAGAACTCATTACCAGGATTGGCAAGACAGAATTTTCTCCTTAAGTTCTAGTAACAACTGCTACTAATTAAATCATATTTACTGGAGAAACTACTAAATAACCAAACCTCTCAGTCCTAATGTTGGATATCAATCTGATGTCACATAACTAGCTCTCCAGTTTACTATCACTGAAAAATGTTATCACAGCATAAATTGTTGATAACATATTATATAATGAGAAGCGAAACAAATATTATTCCATGTTTTCAGTTAATACTTAGCAGCTGAGAGAATAAAGTATCAACCTTTGAAATGTGGCACTGTGAGCTTGTATTATATCAGTGGTATTGGGCTAAGCTATAGATAAATCAGTTAAGCAAAAATAAAGAAATGACTTCTATTATTTTTTATTCTACCTATTAGGAAATTATCTTTTATTCCCATTTCATAATCGATTGCATAATGACATAAAATGCATCATTTGTAAAAGGTGTCAAAAGTTCATGCAGATATCCAAAATTGCTGATCTATCTCAAATGGAAAATATCTAGATAAAAGCATTTTATATCAGTCTTCAATTTTGGTTTAGACTTCTGAAGAGAAAAAAGCTATGCTTGTGGTTTTGTTAGATTATCCTAGACTGAAGATATAAATAAAACCCAAACAATTCAAATTCAATTTGAATTTTTGTCAGGTTAATGATTGAGATACGTAGATATGTAAGTTCTAGGACTAGAGACTGAGGGCTCTACATTAGATTACTTCATATAAAGAAACTAAATATTTATTAATCCAGACTAGCGAATGACAATATTTGTGGTATAGTTCCACATCAAAGTAACAGTTCTCTTTAATAGTGCTTGTCTTCAGTTGTTGATAAGAACAAACAATTTGGGATGTTAACATTTAAAATTTGAGTCATTTTTCAAATTGATTTCATTATATACTCTTGCGATACACCAATCATTAAGTGATTTTAAGTGTACAAATAAACTAGAATTTTAACTCTAAACAGAGAGAATAACCTCTCACTAATTTCCTTGCATCACAAATTGGAAACAGTTTACTTTGGACATGTATCAATTACTTTAGTTACTTCATAAATTAATTGAATATGCTAAAGTTTTATTTATTCATGTAAACATGTAACGTATCTGCATATCCATAGACGTTTTTGTTCACTCCCATTGTGCTTCACTTCTCCCTCATCTCCCCAAATTCTCTTTCTTTCTCTCTCAATGATGTATCTTATTTCGATATCAGTGTATCATTTTCGCTTTGCTTTTCAGCTAAAATGATTTATAACTGCAAAATCAGATATATTAATTAATATTTGAAACTAATTTCAAATATTGTTCTTTGTTGAACTTATATCTTTACTATATTTATTTTTTCATCATCAAAATATTTCCAATATTTCAGGTTCAAGATTTCTTTCACTGAAAGATTTTATTAAAAATTTAAATATCCCTTATCATTCATTTAAAAAAAAGCCTTTTTTTAAAAAATTATTTTTCAAGTTCTATCCAATAAACTTAAACTGATGACTTATTTCTCATCTTTTCACAAACAGTCTATGAGACATATAAACACATATTATTTATGCCATTTTATTTCTTTTGTTTTGTAAAGTGTGGACAAGCCTTTTTAACTACATTCTCTTTTCTTTTTTTTTATTTTCTTTTAATTCTCTAATCACCCTGATTAATGACGTATGATGATGGTTACTCACCTAGTGTCGGCAGGTAAGTGACTGTAGAGGTGTGATAACACTAAAAAGTACTTAGCGCAGAAGACCAGAATAAGATTCCTGCTTATGCTATGAAAATCTACTACACTATAAGGTTTTCTCATTAAGTTTTGCATTGGAATTTCATTCTTTCATGCACACACTACATTACTTACACGATCTGTAGACATTGCACTGCATTATATGAACAACAAACTCTTTATGAATTCTATTACCTCATCCAAATTACATTATCTTTATCTATGACATTATATAGCAAATATACATTGCAAAACATTTATAAATTATATTAGAATATTCCTATATTTTGTTGCACTATATTGTCGACATACATGATCTACATGCATCAAATTACATATCATATAAGCTGGTAGAAATAAGCCTCTTAATAGAAAACAAGATGACATGCTATTGAATATCAATTTTAGTAACATCTTGATTGACTATACATGTATATATTTTATAAATGTATACATTTTATAAATGTGTATTGAGAATCTGTATGATTCAATTGATAAATACATCTTACAGATTTGAAATCTTATGCTTATGTGAAAATTTCTTTGAAACTATTTACTTTATTAAAATAGCTTTTCAGAATAAAATTATTAACATTTAGATACAAAGAAACAGGAAAAAAGAGAGATAAAGAAAAAAAAAAAGAAAAGGGTGAGGTATAGCAGCAGTAGATAGGAGGGGGAAATTGGCCACATACCCCAGAACAAATTGTGTACTCAGTTGTACCCGTGACAGCATTGCCTTGGAGAATAGCCAGCAACACTCACTGCAGCAGCCACTTCCGGCTCACAGAGCTCATTACTCCAACAGACTGTCATTATCCCTATTTGGTGGAGGAAGTCAGTAGTACAGGGTCCTCGAACATCTGACATCTAGACAGCAACTGGCTCAATCTGATAGCGGCTGGTCAAGCCCTTATATTTATTGATCAAAATTATCATTGTAAATAATACCATACTGATGCTTATCAATCTGTTATTCAAATCTTGCAAAGAACAGCATAGTATAATTCTGACTTTGAGCTGAGATTTAGATGTTCATCCTACCAAGGGAAACTTTCTAATGAATGCCAGTATACATTATATACATTCTCATTTTAGATATATTTCTATGTATGCTTGTCAGGCTAAAAACAGAAGAACCACAATATGACACATAGCTTTACCCTTTTTCAAGATTAATCTTTAAAAAAAGGGAACTTTAATGTCTCATCATCCTGGAATTTTTGTTAAAAACTTACCTAAATTTTAGTTCCTACATTGACTTTTTATTACATACTGATAAATAAAACAAATATACAACTTAAATAGTGCAATTACCCTCATATGTACATGCAACTACAAACAGATAAAGCAAAGAAAACATGCAAACACCCGTAATCATGACTATACAGAT
Organism: Octopus sinensis; assembly: GCF_006345805.1. NCBI lineage: Eukaryota > Metazoa > Mollusca > Cephalopoda > Octopoda > Octopodidae > Octopus > Octopus sinensis. Next base: position 12,765,485 of record NC_043015.1, on the reverse strand, counting down.
TAGACCAACAAAGCAAACATCTATACTAATGCAAAGAAAAAAAGAAATGCCTAACCTCATATACATACTTATCACACTAACAGTAGTTTAAATGATTGTGCTTGTCAGCAATCACTAGTAGAGCTTTGAAACTCTAGTATAATGAGGTGTGTTTGTGTTGTGATAAACAACTAACTCTCAATCTCTCTCTCTCTCTCTCTTATCCAGCAGACAAACATTCAGCACGTTTTTTTGCTTATCTTCTCTTGCCAAACACATCTCAATCTTTCTCTACTGCTCTCCTCATCATTATCATCATCATAATTATCATTACCAGCAGCTGTATTAGTACCATCTACATTGCTTCTTTGATTATTAGATTAATTAAAACTAATACACTCCTCATAACTTTTGCCTTTGTGATAAGATTGCTGCCAAACAAGTTTCTTTTCACATATTCTGAGAGTTGATCTTAAGTTCTTATTAGACTTGAAACTCACTGAAATCTAGTTTGGCACAAAAACTGGTATAGTGTAGCGGGTCCTCTTCATTTTACTGACTACAATTACAAACTATTAGTAGTTAAGGTAAACAAATAACAATGTTGACAATATGGTTATTGCTTGCTATTGTTAACATTGCTCTTTAGTTCCTTGTTAGTTTGCTGAAAATGAGCATATATTGATGCTGTCATAACCATAATTACAATTACTCTTTATCATTATAATCATCTTCAATATTACAGTTAGTGCTATCTTCAACAGAACGTCACTCTCTTTAATGTCATTACCACTACCATCATCATCATCATCGTTATCATTACTACTATTGCTACTGCATATTTCTGACACTTTATTTTATTCTGCTGTATTTTTCCTCCCTTTTTAATTCTATTTCCAGTTTTTCCTTGTTTTGGTTCTTTTGTCCAGCTTTCTTTTTTTGGTGATGGAATATTTTGATGAAAAAAAAAATTTTTACTTTAAAAGCCTTTATTAATCTAAACTGAATATTTGAAAAGATACTCCAAACAAAATATTGCTCATTAATCAAGCATTTAAATGATTGTCTCCTTAGGTTTGTAGCTATAGAAAAAGAATTTAGTTTAATAATTTCATATTTTTAAAAAGTGTTGCATCATCCACTATACTTTTTCTTTTCAATATTTGGAAATGTAGTGATGAGTTTCTGATTATATTAAAACTGAGGTGCTATATTGTTAATTAATTCTCATGTTTTTCTACAGATATATAGGCAATCAATTGTAGTTAATAGTATTTATGTTATAGTATTGTCTATTTAGTTGTTGAAAAAAGATTAAAGAGAGAGTGCACAGGACTGGAAAGTTCCCATGTCAGCATTGAAAATGATCAGCTGAAATACTTGGGCACTTGTGTAAGAACTTCCCAATTCTATCACCATTCGTATCAGGTCCCAAAGGGTGCATTTTTTACCAGTGAGATGAGGTGGGGGTTTGAACTCCAAGTGTAGAAAGCTAGAACAGTTACATAATTGTTCCATACAAACATGTTGTTTGTATGAAGAATGTTAGTCATTTATAATTTGATCATATTCTTCAAAATCCTTTAGACTAACTGAGAATACTGTCATGGTAACTATTCTAGTGTAGCAGATAAGTAACTTAAGGGGGAAATTCATAAACTCGTGCCATAGGTGTAAACATTAATAATACCCAGTAACTAAGACACCCACATTGCTTATATTAAAATTCCTAAGTATTTATAAATTAGATATAAAACTTCTTCATGCTGTCATTCCACGTTTTTCTCTTCCCACTTTCAAAGTCTGTGGTTAGAATATTTATATTTGAATCAGATACAAATTTTTATTTCCCTCTCCTCTGATTTTACCCATGCAAAAACCACTAATATAGTACTTGTTCTTTAAAATAGGAAAATTATAACATTTCCATTTAGTTTAGATTCCATAGAAGGCTCATTTTTAATCATCTTTCCAAGATCACTGGATGTTATGGAGCAACATTAAAATAGCTTCGCACGTGCATGAAGTGTTCTGTGATGTGGTAACTGCTTCTTGGTTGATGAACAGAAATTATTAACCAGGCATTCTGTGAATATTCCAAAAAACTTTCATTTTTCAGACCTTGTCATATACAATATGGTTTCTATTTTCAAAAAGGATATCTTGATTTTAGTCTGTATTTCTGGCCTGATTTTTATCTTTCTTTTTTCTTTTCTTTTTCAATTAATCAATTATTTTAGTAACTTATTTATTTCAGTCACTATACCTTTAAATAATTGCCATCAAGAAAAATTAATATTTATTTAATAAAGTTAATTAATTTCAAATATAATTTTGAAAAATAAAAGAAAGATTTTCTAATATCTTTAACTTTTAAAAGTTAAGCTTCTAGTAAGCCTTATAATTTCAATACATTCTTTTATATAACTTGAACACCATCATGAAAACCTTAGGTTAATAAACTCCTCTGCAATTAATACAACTAATTTTTACTGGTATCATTAATTGGGTTTATAACTGGGAGAACTGATATCAATATTAGTAGTGAGAATTGGCAATTGTTTCAGTTAATTGACTAACTAAAAATTAAATGTAAACTAATTACCTACCAGTACTAGGATATACCAACTTTACTATTTTTTTACTGCTTTTATAGTTATTAGGCTGCAGCTTAATAGGACACTAGTTTTTAGTCAATTGCATTGTCCTAGACCCTCTGCCAGCAAATAGTCTGGTACTTATTTTATTGACCCCTTGTGAAAAGAAGTCAGTCATGTTTGCATGGAAGATAACTCAGTTGATCATGAATACTACAATGTGTTCCTATTCAATGCACTGTTTTTGTTCCCCTCATGTTGGGGCTTCTGCACAGTTTCCACTTAACAAATTCCATTTACAAAATATTGGTGAAACTGAGGCTATGGTAGAAGTCACTTACCCAAGGTGCTGTGTAGTGGAATCAAACCCAGAGCCATGCTGCTGCTCATTTAGTAACCCATCTCATATTCTTAATAGTGTGTTGTTTAGTTACTATTACAGTGCATAATTACCCCAAGTTTTTTCTTCAGTTACCTACAAGTAACAAAGTAACAACAAATAAGAAAAACTTTCAATTCAGTTGAAATGTCTCCTTCTCTCTCTGTAAATACCATTGTCATTTAACATCTGCTTTCCATGCTGGTATGGGTTAGATGGCTTGACTGGAACTGGTAAGCTGAAGAGTTATACCAGGCTCTAGTCTGAATTTGGTTTGGTTTCTATGGCTGGATGCCCTTCCTAACACCAACCACTCTGAGAGTGTAGTGAGTACCTTTTACGTGTTGCCTGCAATGCCCACAACTACGATTTCACTTGGCTTGACAAGTCTTCTCTAGCACAGCAAATCAACAAAGGTCATGATCACTTGTCATCACCTCTGTGAGGCCCTACATTCGGAGATCATGCTTCACCACCACGTCCCATGTCTTGTTGGGTCTACCTCTTCCACAGGTTCCCTCCACAGTTAGAGATCAGCACTTTTGTATGCAGCTCTCCTTGTCCATCTCTCTGTAAATATATATATATAATGTGTGTGTGTGTGTTTCTGTAGCTATATATATATCACATGACCGACCAAACCATCAGATGTTGTTACACATCGCTGGTTACAATGTGTTCACATTGTTTTAGCCTTCGAATGACGCCACCCCGCTGGCTAAGCGAGCAGGCCAATATATATATATATATATATTATATATATATATATATATATATATTATATATATATATAATATATATATATATATGATGTTTTATTTTGGTTTCACTTGTAGATACACAGAATTATAATTTCACTTACTTAAGATTAACACGTCAGTCATTTCTACTACTTTATTATCATTAAAATATAAAAAAATACTAATGCCAGTATTATCGTAAAAAAGGGGATGTAGTTAACTTTTTGCTACACAGACATGCCAGCATGACTTCAAAAGATATTAGTATTAAATCCATTTGAAATTACTAGAGTTTCTTTTTTTGTCTTTTGTTCTTTTTTTTTTTTTTGCTGCTTTTTTTCCAGTGATGATTCAAACATCTCACAATGGTCAAATTTGGGGAGTTATTAAATAATGGTTTTCTTTTTTTTTTTTTAATCTTAATTTTTACTTTATTTTTATCTTTTGTCCTGCTTTTGCATATTTAATTGTTAGTTAACATTGCAGTTTATGATGGTAAGTGTGCTATTTTGTATTCGTTGAGAACTAATCTAAACTTCAACAAGTTATTAATTATTATTGTTAAATGCAGTTTGAACCAAAAAAAAATGATGACTTGTTATTGTTTTGCTTCACTTTTTTCACTGGCTTTTTTTTGAAAGTTTTTCACTTGTTGGAAATGAAGATGTTGTAACATAAGTTTTTGCTATTCATGTTTTCATTAACTTTGTTTTCCTCCATCAATATTGAAAAGCTTGGAACTGGTTTACTAACTTTTAACTTTTGTTTATCTCTCTTAGTATGAAACACTGCTAGAATATTGTTTTAAAATGTTTGCTTACTCATGTACTAATATTATTATATTCACATTTCCAAATTGATAAAATGTTTGTGCTTATTACCTCCTATTTAATTGTACTTATATAGCAACTGTTATTATCTTCCTGGTAATTATAGGATGGGTTAGATAGGTTTAACAACTTGTCAATTATATGGAGTGGTGACATATTAAAAAACAGCATTCTTTTGTAGTCAAACGGGTATTAACTATATATTAATCCTCAAATTAGATTTTGGGATTTGTTTATGCCAATTGCCTAACAATAAAAGCATTAACTTCCTCTGGGGCCTTATTTAATACATCAGAACTTATGACGTGAAAAGAGTGTTTTTCATTTGTTTTTCTGCTACTAAAACATTTTGCAAATAAAGGGAGTCAATTTTCTCAATTTCTCAACGTAACATTTTCTTTCGTAAAACTGAACAACCTTCTTGATTTCATCTTAAATGTAAGCTTCCCTTTTGTAATAATGTTTAGTTGTTTCACATTGTTTAAAGAATAAATCACAGACATTGGCATGGTTATGTGCTAAGAAGTTTTGCTTCCCAGCCACATGGTTCCAGGTTCAGCACCACTGCATGGTAACTTGCAAGTGTCTTCTATAGCCCTAGCCAAGTGTCTTCTATAACCCTAGGCCAACCAGAGCCTTCTGTGTGGATTTGGTAGATGGAAACTGTTGTGTATGTGTTTATATATGTGTGTGTTTGTGTTTTTCCCCTCACTCCACCACTTGACAACAGGTGCTTGCTTGTTTATGTCCCTGTAACTTAGTGGTTCAGCAAAAGATATTAATAGAATAGGTAACAAAAATAATAAGTACTGGGGTCAATTTGTTCCAATAAACCCTTCAAGGCAGAGCTCCAGTATGGCCACAGACCAATGACTGAAACAAATAACTGGAAGCCATAAGCAATTGCATATTGATCCACAACACCTATGTAAGGTACAAAAACAAAATTAAAATAAATTAGTCAATACTAATTGTATAAGCCTTGTATTTATAATATACACACAGTCAACTCATTGGGGATTTAGAGCATCAGTATAATCTGCATGTAGTATCCTCAGGATATGTCAACATGACAGAACTCATGCTAATAAATCAGTAATGTTAGTGCTGATGATCTCACAATGAAAATAGCAGTTATTGAATAATTTTACAGTGAAAATCTCTTTCAGTTGCAGTCTTTTGCATCCTCTGCTCTCCAGTTTGCTATGACTAAAGGTTTTGTTTTTTTTAATGTTAAGGTTAAATATTTATTCCCTGCACCAGAATGTTACATAGAATCAATTGCTTAACCTTTTCCAATCAGACATATCGTTCACATCTCAGCGCATTGATTTATGGAGAGGAGAGAAATATTGTGATACACATGCCTCCTTTCCTTAGAGCATTAATTGCACAAGTGAAGAGAAATAGCTTACAGGTGGGAATCAAGAGCCAAGTCACAAAAGCCCTATCTCTGTTTTGCTGAAGCTACTAACTTATTAAAAGGCAAACCCTGATACCGGATAAAGAACACAGTAGTAATAAGAAAATCAATAAATAAGGCTGCTTTATTTCTTCTTCCCTCCTTTCTTCAAAAAATTCAGAGTTTCAAGAATCTAGTTCTTAATGCTGATTCTACTTTGATCCTTTATGTACTGGTTCCTATATTTGGTCCATCTTTCAATTACTTCTCAAAGAGAAACATTACTGTTGAGAAATATAAGGTATGTTTTCTAAATAGTTTATACTGGGTTTGCTGTTTCCATTAACTCTCTTCATGCAACACTATTGAAGTATCAAGTTCTTGCTAATAAAAGAGTGTTGGAAATGGTTCTATATATCCTAAAGTGCAAAATTGCAACTCATTATTTTTTTTATATTCTCTATAAGACATACACTCACAGACTCTCTCCCCCTCGTTTGTGTGTGTGTGTGTATGTGTGAAAAAAACTCAATATATAATATTTTTTACTTTTTATTATACACACACACACTGTTTTAATGATGCTAATGTGGGAGGTTGATTCTATTGATGTAATGCAGTGAACATTGTACCCAAGTCCCACCAAGGAGATATGGGTTCAACTCCCACCAGCTTTCACATTTTTACTTTATCATGTTTGAACTCTTTGTAACTGCATATTTCATTTTAAAACTCAAACACATATATATACATACACACATATATATATATATATATATATATGTGTGTGTAATTTTACTTCTCTCTGTCTCTCTCACACACATGCGCGCATGCACTCACACACACACGCACACACATTTTCTATCACACACACAACACACAGATGTACATACTTTTCTCTCTCATGAACAGTGAAAAATGTGTTATTCGACTGAATATGAGATCAGAGAATATGTTAATTTCCATAATGAGCCTGGTGAGTCAGCCACATCCTGTATGTATGTGAAAGCTTGATGTAAATCTTTCTTTGTTATTATTCATCCCCTCCTATAAAATGATGCAGTGCCTTTTAGCTTTCATTACTTCTCTCTTTCTCTCTCTCTCTCTCTCTGCCTTTTAGCTCTCATTACTTCTCTCTCTCTCTCTCTCTCCTTCGTGTTATGTTTTTAAATCTATATATTGAAGGCTCCCTTTCCTTTTTATTTATTTGTTAGGCCTCAGTACACGATGTAAGCTAGTTGTTATAACACCTACCACATAACAAAACGGACTTAAAACATGGCAGTTACTCTCTTGCCCTGGATGTTACACACACACACACACACACACACACATACATCATGTGTTTTTGTGTGTGTGTGTATGTATATATCTGCATACATACACACACACATACACTAATACACATATATATGGTACACTGAAATTCATTCCTGAACATATATAAATACTTGCACCTTTATCATTTCCAAATAAAAAGTGTGAGTGTGTATTCTAAACAATTGAAAAGTTCCTAGTCATTTGTTCAAAAAGGCAAAAGTAAAAAGCAATAAGGTGTTGAGAAATCATTGGAGTTCAAGGTGTCTAGTACTTGGTTTATGTCAATTCAAGGCAATTGGAAAACATACCCACTTTATTCTGATGAAGTGTTCAACATAAACTGTTAATTTACATTTTACACACACACACACACACATACACACATACACACACTATCTGGATAATTAACTATTAACTCTTTGAGAACATCTGTGGTTGAATAAGTGAAGCAGCTGTGGTTGAATAAACCATCTGACATATTTGTTTTGGAACCAAGTGAGAAATGAAACACTTCCATTTCTGTTGTAGATGGGTGAAATACATACAACCATGAAGAAATGTATCTAATATTAATGAAATTCCTCCCATCAAACTCTTATTTGGGAAAATTCCTCTCTTTAAGTATTTCTGAATCATTTTTATCTCAAATATAATGAAGAGAAAATATTTGCTTCACCTGTTGAGTGGGATTTTCAAATTTCCCTTAAATTCCTTGTCCTAAAAATTGTTGCAAGTTTGGGTGGTGGGGGTTCAGTTTTTTTTTTTAAAAAAGCAACAGATCACCACACGATGGTCCACATAATGAAGGCTAGAATGTTTTTTTATAAGGAAGTTCAATCTAATCCAACCCAATATGCAAGGTTATCCTATATTAGGAAAACTGGGTGTGGAGTTTGATTCTGAATAATATGATACCAAAAAGAGGATTTTTTGGTTCTTACTTCCTATTTACTATCATATTTCTAGTCATTGTTTAACCCAAGTCAGTCCGAACTGAATAGATCCAAGACCAAAAGCATTCAGTGACAACTATTACAATTTTTGTATATACAAGAAGAAATTGTTCAATGTTTTCTTCAGTTTTTAAGACAGTAAGATATGATTTGAGGAGAATCTGGCTAATATTTTTTGCACATCAAGCAATAGTTGAGAGGATCCCTTATTAATTTTGGCCTTATACCTAGTTTTTCAGCATAAAAATGTCTTCCAATTTCTGCTCTAAACCTGAACTCACTGGCTTTTCTTGTCTTCTTTGTAAATTAAAAAATAGTTCTTATCACTTTTATCAGTGTTACCCCTAAAGGTGTTCATTTTACTGTTTCCTAGACCCAAGTCACTATTTTGTTCTTCTTTGTTCACGTTAGTTCTCTTCCTGTTCACGTGAAGGTTTATTAGTGTTTATCATTTTATAGTAATTAATCATGAGCCCAATGTGTCTGAAAATGATTATTAATAAACACTCCAATACATATATTACATTCTATTGAAGACAGATTGTTCACAAAATAATAGGAAAAAGAGTGTCAGAGTAACTAGCTTTAAAAAAATGCCTATGGGCTGTTTCATTTCACAAACCCACTAAACAAATAGTGCAATCATTTTTTTTTAAACAATAGTATTTATACTTAATGCTCTGTCTTGTGACCTCATCATTAAAATTTGCCAAAATTTACTGTTAATCACTTTTAAACAAAAATTTGTCCTCCATTATGATTTCATAGTCTTTTTTTTTCTTTCTCTTTTTTTCTGTTAGTCAGTGATGTAATAGTTTTACATTTTCATTCAAATCTATCTGAAATCTTTGATTAATTTTCTGAAAATTTTCACCTTACAATGCAACAATCTGATAATTTATTCTGATTCTCCAGTTTGATAATTTATCAGTACAATATCTCTATTTCTCTCTTTACTTGATGCCAAGTCTTTCTGTTAAATATATCATCTATGTTCTGTGTCAAGTTTAAATTTGTACTGAAGCTGTCCAATGCTACACCACTCTACAATAATCATAAAATTTTACAATAAACATTTCTATAAAAGAGTGTCTCTTCCAAGTTGACCATTATCACGTTCCCTAGATACAGAGCACTTCAGATGTTTTGATGTTCGTGAACCTAATCAATGCAAATCTAAACAACTTCACCAAGTTTGCCTTTATACATGATGCAAGTTTTGATGATATTAGTCGGAATCGGTGAAAATAAGAAGCTAGATTCAAAAATCGATTATGAATTTAGTTTACTAGGAACTGAACTATACTCTATAGAACTATATGCCCGTTTTATTTACTCCTCAGTCATGACCTCCAGTAGTGCTTACAACTATCTTGGTCTTCCATGCATCTTACTAGCTGTCCAGTTTAATATATCCCTGTATGTTGGTGTAGAACACCTCTACTGTTATGCCCATATGGCGGCTTCCATATTACCGGCTGGCTGGCTAAGATCGTCTGATGTCTCCAGCAACAATAAGCCAACCTCATTCTTATGACTGCTATTTTCTCACTCATCCTTTGTAACCTCCTCTACAGATGATTGTTGCTAACATTTTCATTCAGTTTACTGTTAACTACTGCTTGCCACATCCTGATATAGCATCCGTTCAGAGACTTCTGCAGGGTAATCATCAAGGTCCAGCAATCACAGATTCTACAATTGCACTGAAGCTGAACTTGATATGGCCATGTCATTCAGAGCCTTCCTTGCTTTGATGGGGTTTTTTGGTCTGATGAATTGGCCCGTGATCTCAGGTATTTGAATTCTGACTTACTGCAAAGCAGTGCCTTTTGTTGGATGGTCTGGGAGAATATTGTTGGCAATGACCTTGTTTTCATGTCATTTAACCCTTTAATATTTAAACCAGCCATATCCAGCCAAAATATTCTACCTCTTTTATGTTCAAACTGATCAGATCCAGCATCTTACACCTACCCTACATTGTCATTCTAACGATAAACAATCACATCATCACAATCTCAAAGTTATGAGATAATGCATAATTAATTCAAAACATTGTGAATAAACAAGCCTTACATTTGACAAAGTAATCTGAATGCTAAAGGGTTAACTGAACACCAGCATTGGCACACTCTTTCTCCACTCTGTTTAAGAGCTCCTCGCTTGCTATGCCTGATGGTATCTACAGTGGCCAGGTCCATAAAGACTATAGCAAGGAGTTGTCTAGACCCCAAAGGTATAACGATAAAGCAAAGTTCCTGTTCCAAGCCATTGTTGGCTTTACCAGGACTGCAATGAAGAGAATGTCTCTTGTAATAACCCTGCCAGAATGTTGTTGTCATCTGGGGGTCACTACTTTTGTTCTTGTAGGCCACTGTAGTTGTGATATAGAGAGAAGAAAGCACATCAGAGAACCTAAGTTGTAGTGTGTTGCTGAAAGATAAATAAATGATCCAAAATTACTTAAAGTATCAACAAATTGTTTTTTGTTGATAAGAATCAGATATATGATGATGGTGATGATGATTGTGTGTCTATGTGTGTGTTCAACTAGTTATGTGTTAAGGTGAGAACAATAACCTTTTTTAGTTATTCTTTTAACTATTCCCACTTGATTCATGATTGATACATAATATGATTAGTCATTTAAGTAAATTAAATATAGGACAAGCAAAAAAACTGATTATATGATAAACTTTGTCTTTCAACAACAAAAACTAGATAAATTTTCCAATTGATCTTAAATTTAACATTATTTTAATATATATTATACATATAGGCATAGGAGTGGCTGTGTGGTAAGTAGCTTGCTTACCAACCACATCATTCTGGGTTCAATCCCACTGCATGGCACCTTGGGCAAGTGTCTTCTACTATAGCCTCGGGCCGACCAAAGCCTTGTGAGTGGATTTGATAGACGGAAACTGAAAGAAGCCCGTCGTATATGTGTGTGTGTGTGTATATATATATATATATATATATATATATATATATATATGTATGTATGTGTATGCATATATGTTTGTGTGTCTGTGTTTGGCCCCCCAACATCGCTTGACAACCGATGCTGGTGTGTTTACATCCCCGTAACTTAGCGGTTTGGCAAAAGAGACCAATAGAATAAGTACTAGGCTTACAAAGAATAAGTCCTGGGGTCGATTTGCTCGACTAAAAAGGTGGTGCTCCAGCATGGCCACAGTCAAATGACTGAAACAAGTAAAAGAGTAAAGAGAGATATATTTTTTAATATGTGTAATATATATATATCATCATCATCATCTTCATTTAACGTCCGCCTTCCATGCTAGCATGGGTTGGACGGTTCAACTGGGGTCTGGGGAGCCCGAAAGCTGCACCAGTCCAGTCAGATCTGGCAGTGTTTCTACAGCTGGATGCCCTTCCTAACGCCAACCACTCCGAGAGTGTAGTGGGTGATTTTATGTGCCACCGACACAGGTGCCAGACGAGGCTGGCAAACGGCCACGCTCGGATGGTGTTTTTATGTGCCACCGACACAGGTGCCAGACGAGGCTGGCAGACGGCCACGCTCGGATGGTGTTTTTATGTGCCACCGACACAGGTGCCAGATGAGGCTGGCAAACGGCCACGATCGGATGGTGTTTGTTACGTGCCCACAGCACGGAGGCCAGTCGATGCGGTACTGGCTACAGCCACGTTCGGATGGTTTTCTTGTGTGCCACGTGCCACCGGCACTGGTACCACAAAGATAGAAATTCCATTGATGTTCATCTATTTTGATTTGTTTTGATTTTCACTTGCCGCAACAGGTCTTCACAAGTGTCACAAGAAGGAAGAAAAGAAGGAAGGTATGCACAGGTGGACTGACTACGTCCCAGGTAGGGGCCACAGGTTATGGCCTGACTAGTCTTGCCGGGTCTTCGGATGGTGTTTTTATGTGCCACCGACACAGGTGCCAGATGAGGCTGGCGAACGGCCACGATCGGATGGTGTTTGTTACGTGCCCACAGCACGGAGGCCAGTCGGTGCGGTACTGGCTACTAATGAAAGTAATTGTATTAAGATAGGTAGTAGGTGGTGGTGTTCTGACCACTATATTATTGAAAGCATTAATTTGCTGCCTCTAATACTCTTGATTATACTTGGGTATAGGCATGACTCTGTTTAAGTACTCTAGTTTACAACCATGTAGTTCTTGGTTCAGTTCTACCACACTACACTTTTGCAAGTCTCCAGGTCAACAAGTACTTTCCAAGTGGAATTTGGTAGATAGAAACTTGCATGGCAGTTCGTCATATGTATTTAGGAATGTCTGTGTACCTTTTGTTGATTTATATTGGCAGAGAACATAAACATCAGTGTAAAAACAAAAATGAAAAACAGTTCTTTTCCAACAAAGTCCCTTACCTTGGGTTAAACACTCTGTCAGTCTCACTGTTAGAAATACTGAAAATCAATGATCAACCTGTTGGAAGCCTATAACCAATGATGTTAGTGTTAAAAAATCACTATATAAAATAAATAAGCTTTACTGCTATATAAACCATTGTCCTTGTTGACTTTAATGCAGACTTCAGATTACAACCACTTAATTACAAATGATCTGTATTTTGTCTCTTTTACCTACAATGGTTCTGGCTCCCCTGGACTTCCTAATTATATTGCACCTAAACTGAAACCTACTTCTATTCTGACTGCTTAGGAACTATACTAGACTCACCAAATCTTTCCTCCTTGGTTTTGTATTCTTTGGAATTCCTTCTCATGCTTTTATTCTCCCCCACACACATACACACCAACCGTCAATTGTAAAAGTTCAAATTCAATATTTTACTATATCATATCCAATTCAGCTACCCTTATTCCCACAGCTCATAGGATAAGAAGACCCTTATCAAATTTACTAGAGAAAAAAATATCTTTTTTAGTATTCTACTACTGGTATTGACTCTGTGATTGGTTGGCATTCCATTGACGAGGAATTCCACCTCTCATTTGTTTAACACTGCAATTAATTCCCACTTAGTACGTTGTGCCAGCTCAACAGACAGTCTAGTCTCAACAGTACAAATACACACTCACTGCTCATACCAGGGAAACAGTCTTTTGTGTTATCCTTTCTAGTTATGGACAACACGCCACTAAAACTCTCAAAAGTCAATGCTTCAACTCTATTTGCTGATCATCTATGAAACTTAAGACCTGCAATAGAGTATGGCTCCCACACAGCACATACATATCCTAAACAATATTATAACAAAACCTATTCAACTGACTGGCAACGAAACTCTCAGCAGCACATTAAAAATGTGCCCCACAGATGTGCTGTCTTCTCTGTCTTTGTTACAATAGACTGATTCTCTGAAGTAATGAGTTGCATATCATCTCCTGCCAGGATCTCCCATTTCTTCTCTTTGTATGCTACAACAAATGGAATGGTCATGGTTGGAATACTTTTCAAAGAATGAAAAACTATCATTTAAAAACAAATAGATCAGCACATAGGGAGAAAAATTCTGGGGTGATAACTGTGCACAAAACAAAGAGAATCTCAAATAAATAACAAAAAGAGTCACCCCAGCACCATAAATCTCACACACTTACCAACAAGCAACACATAGCATCAAGAACAGAAATGTACTTTCAATTGCAACAGAACACACCACAGAAGTGTTGATATTTTCGTCCTGCTAAAGTCCCAAGTTCCAGCAACAACAACAGTAAAACCAACAAACATACAAATGAGTCAATGTAGGAGCCTCTATATGGTTGTTTGCTCGGCAAGCCCTCCTCAAATATCGCTCTATTATCTTGAAAATGAATAAATTGGAAAATTAAGTGAAAGCTATGTTCACTGTCATTTAATGTCTGTATTCCATGATGGCCTTTGGGTTGGGTGGGTCAACAGGATCTGACTAGCCTGAGGACTGTATTAGTCTCCAATGTCTGCTTTGGCAAAGTTACTATAGCCCCCCCCCCCAATGCCAATTTCTTTACAAAGTATACTAGATGCTTTTTTTTTGTGACACCAAGTTTATAACTGAAGAAAAAAAAACACAAAACAAGATACTCAAAGCCTGGATTCCTTTGATCATAAGTTTGTTTGATTAGGTCCAACATAAAGTCACACAACAATAAAAATAACCGACCTACAAAAAACACAAGCACATCCACACATACAGAACCTCATCCTCAGTAGCCAATGGAAAGCATAACACCATAACAGATAAAAAGCTAAAGACATTGTAGACCTAAAATATATCGCCTTTATGAAATTGAATATACTTTAGCACTACACGAAACATTCACATAGTGGTAATATAAAAGCTGGTGCTACAAATCCACTCCATTACTATACCTGACCGAAGAACCTACAATAGATTGACTCTTGGTGGAAATTCATACGTGTAATAATGCATCCAAAACATAAATACCATTAAAAAAAAAATAACTAAACACTCAGACACTGAAAGAACATGGCAGGACACTATAAATGCAAAGTACTAAAAATGAAACCCAGAATTATGAAACTTGTCAATATAATAAACATATGTATATATTTCTGTGTGTGTGTGTTACCATCTCCAACAAAAATTGCAATAACATCATAACTAAGCTTTTTTTTTTTTTTACTTTAGAAGCAACCCACGCCAACATGTTTCACTGAACTAACTACAAAGTCTCCAGATCAGACATCATTTTCTGTCTCACAACTGCATCACAAACTATTTCTTTGGCCAACTTGCCTGTCATAACAACACACACTCACATATCTCCGAACAAAATAGGCAAAAAATTCCTTTACAAAATTGGAAAATAAAATGGAAACCTTTTTTTATCAAGAATTAGTTCAAAGAATCCAGCAACACTATAATCACGAAAGTTGACACTGCAGTACATACATTCAGCAACACCACAACCATCAACACACAACAGTCTTACATCAACACTACCATCCTATGTTGTATAGGATTCTGCAGTAAAATACATTCAAGACCAACACAGTCAGGAATGTAGACAGTACAGTACACCACTAAACTCAGCTGGTGTTTAAGTAATGCGTTTGTGGATAGTTGATAGGTTGGGTGTGGTGCTGATGAAAGAGCAATAATTCTTGAAATATGCACGTACACCCATTTCCTATTTTTTTTCTATCTTTGATCACATTGTTTACATAGACATATTTGTATATGAAACATTGTAACTTGCAGTGCTGGCTCTGAATTCTATTGAAAATCTATAGAGATAAACTTAAAAATGAGTATATAAATATATATTCAATAACACTACATAGACATGTCTCATATATGCAACGTCACAAGCACTAGCATAGACACTGCAGTAAATACATTCAACAATACAATATCAATGATAACGAAGATAATGCAGTACATATAACAACACTACTATCAAAGTAGCTACTACCTGCTAAAAATAGCAGCCAAATCTTTCTTAAATTGTCTCCATGAAGGACATGTTGGATGATATGGTCCTTAGTCTGAAATGTGTATTAAAAAAGTGGGGTGGTCACAGCTAGAATGCTTTTGCTCATAATTCTCTTTGATCTAGACTGACTTGAGGGCCAAACGATAATATAAACACTGTAAAATATACATTTAATAACACCACAATCATCATCATGGGTTATACAGTATATACATTTAACAGCATAGCTGCCAACACAGACTGCACAGTATTCAACAACACCAAATAGATACCACAATACATTGAACAGTGCCACCATTCCCAGCACAGATATTACAGAACGTATATTCAACAATACAGCCACCAATGTAGCTGCTACATTCAACAACCACACAATTACAAGAGTCTCAATTTATGAGAAATAGCAGCAAATCTCCCTCAAATTACACGCTACCATCTTAGAAAAGGGCATACTGGATAATGTGGTTCTAGGTTCCTTGCACATAGGGAATAGAAAGGATGGTTTCAGCTGGTGTTCTTTTGATTATAGGTCTACTTGATCAGAACTGACCAACAATAGCATAGATACTACTACATATCTTCAATAATATCACATACAAAGCAGTACTCAGAAGTAACCAAGAAATGTTCTGTGGTGGTCAAGCTTGTAGTTCAGGCTTCCGTCACTAGAAGCCACCCTCAGGCGTCAGTATGCAGACCAGTGTCATCAAGTGAAGTCATACTGCCACTTGTTTTGCAGTGCTTCTCCCCTGTTTGTCGATTTTTACAATGGCTGAAACAAAGGAACAGCCTGCTTCCATGAAATTCCGTTTTCTGCTGGGGAAAATGGCAGCCGAAACAGTTGTCATGCTTCAGACAGCTTACAATGATCTTGTGCCATGAGCAAAATCCAAGTTTACAAGTGGTTTTCACACTTTAGGAATGGTCACTTGTCACTTGAAGACCAACCTTGTTCGGAGTGTATGTCGACCTCTCGAATGAATGAAAACATCATGAAAATTCATGAACTGATCTTGGAAGGCCATCACTGAACAATTAACCAACTTATTGATATGACATATGTACTGGAGCTCCTGCCAACGAATTTTGAGTGAGGAATTGCAAATAAAAAGAGTTGCAGCAAAATCTGTGCCTTGCTTGTTCATGGAAGATCAAAAGCAGTCACGATTGAATGCGTGTCGTGAACTGAAAGAACAGTTGGAAATTGATCTGGAACTCTTTTTGAAAGTTGTCACTGGTGATGAAAACTGGTGCTATAGAATTTGTAGATGTGGAAGAGGTGGAGGAAAATAAAACAACAGAGGTTTTAAAAGGCATCACTTTACAAGAGTTCCAGCACTGCTTTGAACAGTGAAAAATGTGTCTGGACAATGTATTGCTTCAAATAGAGAATACTTTGAAGGTGATAAAAGTGTAAACATGTAAAACCAATTGAATAAAATAATACTGCAAAATTCCAGTTTCTTTTGGGTACCCCCTCATACACACTACATTACATACATTCATGACATATACATTATACGCATCCAACACCAGTCACCAACATAGATGCTGCATACATTCAATACACCACAATCATTAGAAAATGCAATAAATACATTACATTAGTTGAGAGGGGATTGTATCTAATAGAAGAAAAAGTGATGAAATAATTGGACCATTGCTACTGGATTAACAAGGTTAAAAATTGGAAACAAATGAATGCACAAAGAGAAATATATAAAAGAAAAGAGTAGTTGAATTTTCCATTATTACTTAATATTTAATATCTTTTAA
>NC_043015.1:12398081-12440581 GCF_006345805.1 Octopus sinensis | reverse complement strand
GCTTTAGTTAATAAATAATAATTTATTAATTACCTCTCTATTTTCTTATCTTATAATAAATAAATATATATATAAACCACCATTTATATAGTTACCTTACGGTTGAGTACTAACTGCAATGATCAACATTCTTTGTATAAGTAACTAACCAATACTTTCATAGGATTTTGCTATCCCTGAATGAGGTTTGTAACCTGTATTTGTGTGTGTGTGTATGTGTGTAAAAAGCACCCACTACACTCACGGAGTGGTTGGCGTTAGGAAGGGCATCCAGCCGTAGAAACACTGCCAGATCAGACTGGGCCTGATGCAGCCTTCTGGCTTCACAGACCCCAGTTGAACCGTCCAACCCATGCTAGCATGGAAAGCGGACGCTAAATGATGATGATGATGATGATATATATATATATATATATATATACATAGGGGAGAGGGCAAAATGAGTAATTTCTGATTTTTTGTTATTTGCTCCCTATCTGATTGAAATCATCACATTACAAGTATTAACTCATGATTTTGTACTGTTGTATTATCTTTGGGAATAAAAAATTGGTCAGCATAGTTGTTGCTGTTAGTTGAGAGAGTTAGAAATATAGTCTGGTGATAGGTACTTTTTTTTTTAAAGAAATTTTTCAACTTTTACCTGGGGTTGCTAAAAAATATCTGGATAACTTTTGGTGTTTAACAATCAACACTCTTTTCTCTTGGATCCCGTGTCAATTTTTTCCCACACTAAATTGGAGCAAAATGAGAGTGCTAAATCTCAATAATTTCTTCTCTTTAACTATATGGTGCATAAATAGAGCTGGAAGAGAGCCATTTCAGCAGATTGTGAAGAAGCTATAGAGAATATTTTAAGTTCAGTTTTTAGATTTAGACAAGTTTTGTGAATTTCATATAATGCGCCATTTTTCCATGATCCTCTTTCATTTGACTGGGATATTTAAAATTTTTGCGGTATTTCTGATGTCAAAGGATGAATATTGATGTGTATGAGTCTGTTTTCAAATGTAATTCTGAGGAATTAAAGAAGCAAATATACCTTGCCTCACTCGCTTTGCTCCAGCTAAAGTTGTCTTTTATATGCTCCAAGAGAACAGTGATAATCTTCTGAAATAATGTTCTGAATATGTTGTAGTGTTTTAAATACATTTTAGAGGTCATTTGCTTAGCTTATATAGTTTTAGTAAGGTAGTAAACAGTTGTAATTTTTTTAATTTTTAAATCTTACTCATTTTGCCCCTCGTCCACACACCTATACATAAACAAAACACATAATCGAGGAGGTGTTGAAAAGTTTCCGGCTTTGGATAAAAGAAAATACAGGAGGATTAGTTAATTAAGATTTTATTTAACATGTTCCCCTCTCACATTCACACACTTATTGCTGCGGTCCTTCAGTCTTTCTAAGCTCTCTAAAAGAACTCGGAAGACCGGGGCTTCAACCAGGCCTTTCGCGACACCTTTAAAGGCAGGAAATTTTCAGCACCCACCGTCCTGTATGTGCGTGTATATATACATACATATATATATATATATATATATATATATATATATATATATATATATTAGTTCGTTTAGATAACACTGTTTTAGCCAATACATTTAGTTTCCAACTTTTCCACTAGCTCAGAACAGGCTTCTCATAAACAAGATTGAGTCTTGAAGCCTTTTCGAATTTGTACCACAGCACTGCATCAGGTCCAATATAGAAGGGAAGAATTAATGTAGATACATACATATATCTTCGATAAAATACGGATATGAAAGTCAGCTTTAGAAAATTTTAAACCTGTTATGCAAATCATTTTTTAATGCAATTTCTATGTGTTTAATTTTTTCTAGTTTTTAAGAAATTTATAATTAATATTTTAACCGAATCTATGTTGTTATTTTATTAACGCAGGCAATAGTGCATAATTTTATTTTTACCGGAAGTGTTTTAAAACTGTCTTGTGTAGTATTCTAGAAAACCAGAAACTAATAAACTATCATGTATAACTGGAATGATCAACATATTTAAGATATAGGGTTCACAATGTGTACTTATTTAAATTTTAAGGGGACACCGAATATATAGGAGAATTCCTCGTTTTAATTTACTTCGTCTTTTGTGAGTGTATGTATGAAAGTTCCGTAGAAATAAAGTGCAGTGTGGGTGGTCTATAAGATTCATTGAATAGACATATTAGAAATATTGTTGAACCCAACAAAGATATATCCCCAAATGATACAACATTTTATGTTAGAAATCGTTTAGAATTATCTCTATATTATTATTGTTATTATTATTATTATATTGCTATATAGAACTCTTGTTTATAATTAATAAAACATAAATTGCTTTTTCTTGAATGCTATTACGAAGGTATTTAGGACGATTCATTATATAATTCTCTTACTATAATCCTACCTTAAAAAAAAAAAAATTACCTAGGTATATGTTATACAGAGAATGTCAACATTTTTCAAAAGTTCATGTTGACGCCTCGTCTAAAAGAACTTTTGACAAATTATCTAGCCACTTCGATTCCAGTTCAGCTATACAACCAGACTACTCTGAGAAGTATTTTGTTTCACGTATGCGGATAACTAACACACATATACATACATATATATATATATATATATATATCCTGAAAAAATTACATTTTTTTATGAATGAAAAAAAAATTAGGACGGAGAAAAAATATTTATTTGCTCCTTGTAGTAAATGAAATTATTCATTAGAAGGTAGAAATCCAAATGAATAATCTCAGGATATTTATGGGTTTGCAAACAGTTGCGGTTTCAAGAGATAATGTAAATGTTTCGTTTAGTTTTAAAGCTAAACAAATCTCAAAGCTGATATTACCTTTGTACTAGCGCCGCGAAATGACTGGATAGGTCCACGACGAAATTCCCCTTCGAAGCTATACATATTTGTGTGGAAAAAAAAGGAAAAAAAAAAACCAAAACAGTCAGATGAAGTAAGACGATCGAGATGATAAATGCTGAAGGGAAAACATATTTGCAATGTTAATGTAAAAACTGGAATCGACTTAATAACAATAGTGGCGGAACGATTTTCCCTACTTAAAGCAGTGTCGCGAAACGAAGCGCTCTGGGAAGCATGTCCGAAGACTTCTAATAGCTTTATCAAGTTAATAAACTTAATATTAAGAACAAAATTAGCTTTATTATTAACATTGTTAATTGTGTTCAGGTATTAAACTCACGTTTATCACTTGAATTACAATAATCATGATAAGATTCTACATTTTATTCTGTTCTCGCGAGAGGATTCTGTTACCGTACTATGAATTACCAGACTATTCATCACTTTCTAATTAAGCTTAAAACATATTTAAGACATGAGGCCTTACAAAAGTAACTGTAAGTCTACGTGCTGTAAGAAAATGCTGATTTTATCGAGGGTGAATTTTATTTTATTTTATTGTCGTTTCCGTGTAAGTAGATAGATAACTCTGCACACGCTTGCATTATATTCTGAACTCCTCAGTGAAGCACAGCTTAGTCGTAATCGCCAAAGTGTTGACGAACGAATCACTAAGAAAATATACAAGAACGTAAATTTATTGTTAACACATTACATTCTCAGTTAGATACTCCTTCATTGTTTTAGTCACTGCAATTTTCAAACAACAACAGCTTGTATCACCGGGACTAAGTAAGTTTGGAACGGTAATTATACAGCTTGAAATTGTATTTATCATTTAAAAATAAAATCAAGATTTTGAATGGAGAAGAGCACATGATTCTCTCACCGATTCATCTATATCTTGTTATGTAATCTGCGTATGAGTATGAGTATATCTGTGCGTGTACACTTGAAGTGGTGTGTTTGCGCGCGCGTGTGTGTGTATATATATATATATATACATAAATATAAACACACACACACGACGGGCTTCTTTCAGTTTCCGTCTATCAAATCCGCTCTCAAGGCTTTAGTCGACGCGAGGCTATAGTAGAAGACACTTGTCCAAGGTACCACATAGTGGGACTGAACTTGGAACCATGATTGATAAGCAAGCGTCTTTTCACATAGCCACGCCTGCACACCTATATATATATATATATAATTACAGATTGAGATAGGGGTTGTGAGTGCAACCCACCATGGGATAACATGTATCCAATATACTGCTAGTAAAGCACCCGACAAAGTTAATACATAAATGTTTAAGAATTGCGATGCAATTAATTCATTCACTGTATTATATGGGCAAAGGTAAAATGTTTTACCACAAATTAATAATACAAAATAAAGAAATGGAGAAATACATCTTAATCAATAATATATATATATATATATATATATATATATATATATATATTATATATATATATATATATTGAATCTTGCATGTGTTTAACGTGTACCTCCTTGCGACAATGTAAACTGTAATTTAATCAAAATATCTTTGGCCTGAAGAGTAGCCTGTGGTATACACATCGCTTGGATATTTACCACTTCTGAGGTTCCGCTCGCTATGAAACATGTAGCCCGGATCTTATCTATTTCATTCCGTAATTCGTGCATTCTAATTCGCACACTAGGCAACCCCGGTCGCCTACCGCGAAATACAAAAAGAACTTTTTTCAATTTAATATTCTTCGATACGAAAAAATCTACAACTTTCCGTCTCAATTAACCAATATTGTGTCTGAAAGTTGTTTCTTATATTTACTACATACACACAAAAGAAAACAGCGCAAAATGAACAAACAAAAAACACACATACACACATACACACAGCTGGAGACATCCAAAAGAAAACATCATATACACACAGGTGAAGACACTCAAAAGAAAATATCAAACGCACGCACACCAAAAAGAAGGAAAATTCTGATTCTTAAACAAGACACTCATCACAACATATACACCCATCAACACGCAGCTGATCATATTCCAAACATATTGAAAGAACATTCAACACAATACACACACACACACACACACACAGGTGGACATAAAATCCATTCAGTAAATGCTTTTAAGCCATTCCTTTGGCAGGAACACGCAGGATTTTTTTTTAGACAACAGACAACTACACCCCCTCTCTTTCTCTCTAACCCCTTGAACTCTATACCAAACTATATTTAAAGAAGATTTCAACGAAAAACCTCCAGACATGTATCTGATCCCTAAACAGAAGATAAACCGTTTTTACTTCAAATTTTTATAAATTCTTACTACTATTTGATAAGATGAAATTCATCATCAAACCAGTAATATTCTATATATTCTTTATATAATTTTAAAATCATTTTATTAAATCCATTCAAAATTGAAATGTCTTAGATTTATTTCTGTGATGTTTCCACCTCCAACTTTTATATATAAAAATTTGGGCGATCTTTCGTCTCTAGTAGACCTTTCCGTCGATTTCCGTAAAAAAAAATTTTTTATATATATGGGCTTGCGGGAACTTTTGAAGTAATATACATACATATACACATACACCGAGTAAAAAATTTCAGTTATCTCTTTCTTTCACACATTACTCTGTCTCTTCACACACACTAACAGAAGCACTTCACTTACACAACATACTGTCTGTCTCCCACACCCCATCAAACACACACACCACACACACACACAGGTGGACATAAAATCCATTCAGTAAATGCTTTTAAGCCATTCCTTTGGCAGGAACACGCAGGATTTTTTTTTAGACAACAGACAACTACACCCCCTCTCTTTCTCTCTAACCCCTTGAACTCTATACCAAACTATATTTAAAGAAGATTTCAACGAAAAACCTCCAGACATGTATCTGATCCCTAAACAGAAGATAAACCGTTTTTACTTCAAATTTTTATAAATTCTTACTACTATTTGATAAGATGAAATTCATCATCAAACCAGTAATATTCTATATATTCTTTATATAATTTTAAAATCATTTTATTAAATCCATTCAAAATTGAAATGTCTTAGATTTATTTCTGTGATGTTTCCACCTCCAACTTTTATATATAAAAATTTGGGCGATCTTTCGTCTCTAGTAGACCTTTCCGTCGATTTCCGTAAAAAAAAATTTTTTATATATATGGGCTTGCGGGAACTTTTGAAGTAATATACATACATATACACATACACCGAGTAAAAAATTTCAGTTATCTCTTTCTTTCACACATTACTCTGTCTCTTCACACACACTAACAGAAGCACTTCACTTACACAACATACTGTCTGTCTCCCACACCCCATCAAACACACACACACACACACACACATATACATCAATGCTCCCATGCACGGTAACTTCAAAAGAACTTCCCTCGTCATACAATCGCTTTCTCTTAGTCTCTTTCGCTCTCATTACTTCAAATGTTCCCGCAAGCCCATATGTAAAAAAAAATTTTTTTACGGAAATCGACGGAAAGGTCTACTAGAGACGAAAGATCGCCAAAATTTGTTTTGTATATACCTCTAATCTTTTTTCAACTACACACACACGCGCGCACACACGTGTACATGTATATATAAACGTAACTATGCCTCTCCTGGTCTCGATGGGTACTTTCTTCTAAACCAACTTTCACTATTCTTTCAATTCTGTCTTGACAATGGTGTTACTCCAGAGCATTGGAAAACTGCCAGTGTTATCCCTCTGTTCAAAAAAGGTGACCGCACATCGCCTGTCAACTATCGCCCCATCAGTCTTATTAGCTGCATCGCCAAACTGATGGAATCCTGTTTTAGAGAAACTCTCTGGAACTTCTGGAAGTCTCACAGCATCATCCAGCTGTCACAATTTGAATTTATTCCTAACTCCAGCTGCTGTAATCAACTCATCGAGTTTTTTGTGGACATTACCCGAATCACTGATGGTGGCTCCTGGGTGGATGTTGTTTACCTAGACTTTGCTAAGGCTTTTAATTCTGGGCCACACAAAAGACTTATGGTGAAACTCTCTGCAATCGGTGTAAGAGATGATCTCTATAACTGGTTGAAGTCCTTCATTATCGGCTGAAAAGAGGTTGTCACAGTTCTAGGACAGCACTCTTCACCCTATGAGATGACATCTGGTGTACCACAATAATCTGTTCTTAGCCCCCTTTTATTTATTGCATATGTTAACGACATAGAACTTGAAGAATACCACAGTGCTGAAATATGCAGATGACATTAAGCTGTATCTCGAAATAAAGAGGACAGATCCTGTACACTACAGATCTTTATTGCAATCAGACCTGGACACAATGCAGCAGTGGATCATGGACTGGCAACTCAAGCTGGCTGTGGACAAATGTACCACCATGCATTTTGGGAGGAAAACCCCAGCGTCTACTTACTCCCTCCGCAGCACTAATCTCAAAATGCCTTCTTGTGAACATGACCTGGGCATTATTGTCGACAGCGATTTGCGTTGGACACAACACATTACTAAAATTGCCAAGAAGGCTGAGGGTGCCTTGGCATCACTTACCAAGTCCTTTGTGAGTCGTTCTCCGGTTATCTATCTGAGGCTTTATATAGCTATGGCACGGCCTCACCTGGAATATGCATCACCGGTCTGGAACCCCTATCTTGCCCAAGATATTAATCGCCTGGAAACCGTTCAGCGACGTGCAACCAAGAGGATATCCTCCATCAGGCATTTGCCATATTCTGAACACCTTACTTCCTTGGGCATGGATACATTGAAACTCCGACGTCTGGCAGACACCCATAAAATTATTAACCATCTTACAAACAATAACTCTGAGCACCTTTTCAAACACCAACTGTCTAACACCCGTTGACATGTTTACAAAGTCAGAAAACAGCACAGCTCCCATGACTTTCGGAAACATTTTTCACGCTAAGAGTTGCTGAAGTATGGAACAAACTGCCGGCATCAGTTGTTAGTTGTCCTTTAAAACTTTCATGCTTCCTTAGTTTTGCCAACACTGATTTTCTCCCCTCCATACGCACGCAAGCATGTATCTGACTCAAACACTGTTCACTTTCCAGACATTTGTACATTACTGCATACGCTTTATAAGCACTTTTGACAGGTTGTGGTGCACCTGAGCACTGTATACAATAATTTCATTATTATTATATATACTTTACTTGTTTCAATCATTTGACTGCGGCTATGCTAGAGCACTGTTTTGAAGTGTTCGTGTCGAATGATTCGACCACAGGACTTATTTTTAAGCCTAATACTTATTCTATCGGTCTCTTTGCCGAACCGCTAAGTTGTGGTGACGAAAACACACCAACACCGGTTGTCAAGCGATGGTGGCTAGACAAACACAAAGACACACACTCATAGCATATCACACACACACACACACACATGGTGGTTGTCTAATCTTATGCAGAGTCTGACCACCTCTTGTACTTTCACCTAAAATCAATTATGGCGTCTGATCTGGCTTTTAAAACCAGCCAATGTATTGAAAAGACACCCACATAGATTGCATATATCTGATTTGGACCGCCAAGAACTGCATTTAAGTTCTGATCCTTGTGGAACTTAAAATGTCTTTTGAAGCCTCTTTTAGATTTGCAGACCTTATGGCATACACGGCCTTGAAAGGTGTGCACAGATATATAGGCAGACTACCACGAAGTCACTTGGAATGGATCCAAAAGCTGTAGAAACCGTTGCTTCGGATCGAGTTGGATGGCGAACAAAAGGATGGAGTGGAGTGAAAGCTTTTGGGGAGGTCAAGATGACACATGCAAGACTGAAGAAAGATTTAAAGAAGAATGTTGCGATTGAGACGGTGAATCTCAGCAACCGTTTTGTGCGCACGATTTGTGACAGACCATGCCTTTCTTTTGCTGGGCTCAAATCTCATCTACGGACTTATGAGAAACGAACCTCCACCAACTACTCTGCATATACGTGTGTACGACGGGCATTTTTCAGCTTCCGTCTGTCAAATGCACTCACAAGGCTTTAGTCGACCCGGGACTATAGCAGAAGTTACCTGCCCTAGGTGCCACGGAGTGGGACTGAATCTCGAATCATGTGGTTGGGAAGCAATCTTCTTACAATATAGCAACGCATGCGCCTACTTTCACACGCACACAATTTACACAAATTGTATTACTCAAAATTTGTAATTGATCTCCTTGGAGTTATTTCCCTTACCTTTGTTTCCTATTTGAACTCACCTTCCGGGAGATTTTGCGGAAAATTTTGATACGTTCACTCGCACGATTTTCACTAAGAAAAAGTAAAAGTCGGATTTTTTTGTGTGTAGAATCAAGTACTCCGACCTCCTAATATGCTGTAAACCCCTTATTTTTGCTCGGAAAAATGGTGGGTGGGAAACCACCCCCCATCATCCAGGAATCATTGGAATTTTTTTTTTCTTACGCTGAATGAATTCCGGTGACCTTCTAATATACCACAAAACCCATTTTTTTGTTCGAAAAACGGGGTGGGGTGGGGTGGAAGCCTCAGAAATTTCAATCCCCATCCCCATTGGGAAGTACAACCGGACGATTTTCACTAAAAAAAAAAACCTTCGGATTTTTGCGTGGAATCAAGTACCCTGACTTCCTAATGTGCTGCAAACCCCTTATTTTTGATCGGTAAAAAGGATGGGTGGAAACTGCCCCCCCTCCCCGGAATCATTGGAAAAATTTTTTTTTTTTAGTGAACGAATTCCGGTGAACTAATATGGCGGCGAGCTGACAGAAACGTTAGCATGCCGGGCGAAAGGCGTAACCGTATTTCGTTTGCCGCTACGTTCTGAGTTCAAATTCCGCCGAGGTCAACTTTGCCTGTCATCCTTTCGGGGTCGATTAAATAAGTACCAGTTGTGCACTGGGGTCGTTACAATCGACTTAATCCGTTTGTCTGTCCTTGTTTGTCCTCTCTGTGTTTAGCCCCTTGTGTGTAGTAAAGAAATAGGTGACCTAATATGTCACAAAACCCTTTTTTGGTTCGAAAAACGGGCTGGGATGCGGTGAAAACCTGCCCCCACCCAACTTTCAAATTTTTTTGCTCTTTATTTCTTTACCCATAGTTTTAGATTACATTTTGCAGAAATACGTTTTCAAGAGAGTTTGGACTACATTAGATTGAAAATTCAAAGATGTTTGAAATGAATAAGTGAAAATGCAGAGGTTATAGAAGTCAGTGGAGAGATAAAGAAGGATAAAACAAAAAACACACGTTAGTTTGTGTATGTGTATGAAACAACTAAAAGTATAGTATTAAAACAAAAATATATTTTTCATTCCTTAATCCCAGATTGCAGAATAGATTTGAAACACTAAAGCAGTTTCCCTTTGCAATTTTTGGTGCCAAAATCACATTTCATTTTTGTGTGGGGAGAGTGAGAGAGAGAGAGAGAGAGAGTGAGTGAGTGGTGAAGTTTACCTAAACTTTCAATGATTTAGCAATATATTATATATCATCATCATCATCATTGTTTAATGTCTGCTTTCCATGCTGGCATGGGCTGGATGGTTTGACTGAGGACTGGTAAGCCAGGAAGCTGCACCAGTCTGTTCTGGCAAGCTGGATGCCCTTCCTAATGCCAACAACTCCGAGAGTGTAGTGGGTGCTTTTTATGTGCCACCAGCATGAGGGCCAGTCAGGTAGTACTGGCAAGGACCATGCCTGAATGGTGCTTTATAAAATAATAAAAATTAACATTTTTTTTTTATGATCACTAAATTTAGTTATAACTGGTTTTATACCAAGCAACATTTATTCCTCAGTACATTTTAGTATACCAAAGTGGTTCATTTTTTAAAGTATATAATCTATGTATCAATTGGTATGTATGTAATAAAATTAAATATGGTCTGGGACAGCCAAGGACATGTGTAGGCTTGAAAGAAATGAGCCAGTATGCTTCACTGAATGTGCAATGTCAGTGTGCATGTTCGACAGAATATAAGCATCTTGAGGGCAAAGTTAAGCATAAGAGGCATCACATGCGGTGAGCAAGAGAGCTGACTGCGCTGGTATGATCATGTGGTGCATATGGAGGACAGCTTGCATGTAAAGCAGTGCTACTCTCTAATTGTGGAGGGAACCTCTGGTAGTGGTAGACCCAGGAATTCATGGGACGAAGTGGTGAAGCATGATCTTTGAACTTTGAGCCTCACAGAGGCAATGACTGGTGACAGACACCATTGGTGGTATGCTGTGCTTAAGAAGACCTGTGAAGCCAAGTGAAATCATAGTCATGGCTGATACTGGCATCACATAACTGGCACCTGTGCTAGTGACACATAAAGAGCACCTTTTGAGTGTTGGGCCTCATGAAGGCAAAGTGGTTGAGTTCCTTTTGAGTGTTCGGCTTCACTGAGGCAAACTGGCTGAGTTCCTTTCAAGAGTTGGGCCTCACAGAGGCAAAGTGGCTGAGTTCCTTTCGAGTGTTGGACCTCATGGAGGCAATGACTGAGACCATTGACATTATGTCATGCTTGAGAAGAAGACCCTTTAAGCCAAGGAAAATCGTAGTCATGGAAAATACTGGTGTTATGCAAATGACACCTGTTCTGGTGGCACGTAAAAGTGCCCATTACACTCACAGAGTGGTTGGCATTAGGAAGGGGATACAACCATAGAAAACCATGCCAAATTAGACTGGAGTCTAGTGCAGCCTTCCAGCATACCAGCCTTGGTCAAACCGTCCAAACCATATGAGTATGGACAATGGACATTAAATGGTGATCTTAAAACTTTTATCATTCGAAAGCTACTTTGAATGTTTGATATTTAAAAAAACCTCTTCTTTGTTCTAATCCTTCAACTATATATATATGTGTACTTACTATAATCATTGATATTTCTTGTTTTCATTCACCTATCTATGTTGGGACGATTTAGACACTTTCTAACAGTAAAAGTATTTGTATCCTTGCAGAAATCCATGGTTATTTAGCAATTGTCTTAATCTCTTAGAAACTAATGAAGCCTGATCTTATCTGAATAAATAAATAACAGCATTCTAGTAGTTCTCAGATTAAAACAATTACTAAATAACCGTGGGTTTCTTCAAGACATACAATCCCTATCAATCCATTATAGTAATTGCAGTGAGTATAGTATGATGGGATTACCTGAAATTATATAAAATTAACCTTTGAATGTAATAGCTATGTACAGCTATTAATGAGATACCTCACGAAAATACCTCCTATTGGATCAATGCTCTTTATTTGACTTTCTGAACTTGCTAAGGTTTATCTGCATTATCATTTACCTAATTCAAAATTCAAATTGCTAGGGGAAACCAAAGAACTTTTAGAGGCTTATCCCAATTATGCTCATTTCAGGTTCATAAATAATAAGAAAGATAAGGTTTCTTCTAGAGATCTAGCTCCTTGCAGATATAACTTGCATCATGCTATGCTGGTTACTTGTGATATAAAGTCAATCCAAACTGGAGTAGTAAATAGGCCAACTGTAGTTCACGAAAACACAAAATAGATCAAAACTGTCTTATTCTTCTTCATACTCCTATGCTTACATCTGATAGTCCTCTCCCTCCTGTAGAAATTCTGAATGTGTACCGTTTTAAAAATTATTAGAATTTGTTAACTAGTTAAGGATTTAAATCTTTCCACCACCCACAGTGGGCAGTACCACCTACTTTGGGAACTACTGTGTTAAAGCAAGAGAAATCAGTGATATTTCCTAATTTCTAATTGTTGTGACACATGAAGAGATTTCTTTCTTTCACTATTTGTTACATTTTCTGTAGATAGATGCTAGTTATAAAATCTTAGATACATTAAATATTTACCAAAATTGTCCTTGTGCATTATTTACCCTGAAACTGAACATTTAACTCACCTTTTAAAACACACTATAGCTGCTGGAGTGGAAATCTCAAGTTGAGGAATTTTATCCTGCAGTCATGTGTCTATAAATGGTGACAACAGACTTTCAAGTTTATCAATAAACCGGCTTGCCTTGTTAATAGGTACTCCATCAAGCTCAGATGTTCAATTAAATTGACAGCGTACTAAAATTGATAATTGATTCCTAAAATTTTCATGTAGCATTTAAATGCTTCTTAGGAACACCTAACAAGAATATGTAATTTTTATTCAAGGAGAAAAATTAGTGATTTTTGAGAGTTTTAATTTTTTTGTCCAAGAATTATGAGGGTGAAGTATATGGTTATTTATATGATTTTATGTTTGTGCTTAAAAAGAATATTTTTGAGGTTTCTGTTTATGGAGGCAATGCAAATTTAATGTGAGATGCTTAGATTTCATATGGATAATGCACACATGTGAAAGTCAGCTAAGAATGAAGAACAGCAGCATCTGCACAGGAGTGGGTGGTGCTAGAGGTGACGGCTACTCTATATACAGGATGATGTGAGTCAAGGGACATAATCTCAGAGTACATCATAGATAGTAACATGCTGGTCAGACAGAAACCCATCAGCATATTCTGCAGTGACATGGTTAGAAATGAATCTTCCAATGTAAGAGACAAACGAAGCTCACAGGCAGGTAGCTTAGTCAAGAGATACATGACACTGTCAAATGCTTTACTTATGTCAATTGCAGACACTGCTTCACTGCTTTCACTGAAATTCTCAAGATCAAGGACCCACTAATAACTGGCTTTCCAGATCTTGCTATATGGAAGCTTTACTGGTGATAACTGAGGAGGGAGATTCTAGGTTTTAATAAAGGTGATTGTTAATAACAATTTCCTTGATCTTTGAAATGTTGGAAGTGTGAGAAATAATTTGATAATTAGCAGAATAAGAGAGATTACTCTTGAGGGTTGTATGCACTGCGATATCTTTCATAAATTGCCATTTTCTTCTTCTGACACATCCTCCACTTCAATTACTCTCATCTTTAATCATGAAAATGTTTGACAATGACTCAAATTGCTGGTTAATACAATTATTCCTTCTGATTTTATTTGTATGTTTGAGATATTCTCGTTGCTTGAGTTTACTGATTTCCCTGTTGCTTTTGTGATGTGTAATGGAATGAAGGGCCAAAATCATAGAGGGTGTTTTTGTCTTGTGATCATTTTAATGACTATTCCAGAAAAGGTTTTGCCTTTGGTATATTGGTTGAAGTTGTTATTGTGGCATGTAATGTAGCAAGATATTGTTCCAATTGTTGCTTTTAACAACTTTGCAGTGTTTCACTGCTTTTTTGAAATTTAAAAAACTTGCAAACATTTTTAGATACAAACGTTTACCAGTTTTCTTTTATATCACTATTGTACTAAATTATGGAAACTTTCATCACACAACATTTACATAGAAATAATTAAAGAAACTACAGACTTGTCACACACCCTCTGAAATACTAGATTATACTGCAATAAAGCAGGACAGGTAAAACTCTAATAGGATGATCTAGCAGGTGACAGTGGACATGTCCATACCAGCACATGTGACAGTACAGACATGTAGAAAAAGTGGAGGTAGAAATTCTATACAGTGTACCCAGTGCAGACTATGGACATATGTGATGCAGTGGAATCATAGGAAGGTTAACGGAGAGAGTGGTCTTTATCTGTGACAAATGTAGAGCAGCAATAGATACTGAGAACCCATAGGAAATAGATTTTGTCAAGAGTCCAGAAGGTTCACTAGAGGTAGTAGACAGCTTCTATTATCTAGGTGACCTATCATGTTAATGTTTTTTATGTTGTCTGTGTTTCAAACATTTGCATTTCTGATGTGATCTATTAAAGTTTGGATATTATTTTTGATATCTGTAAGATAAATTATGATAAATAAAGTTGAGCATCTAACTAAAAAATTTGCTAGAAGCTATATGCTGTCATTTTAAATCAGGCCTTTAGTTACCAAACAGAGGTAATAGGTCTAAACTTTCTCCATCTTGTTTTTATTCTAGCAACTATGTTTTCAGAACATACTTCTCTACTGCTAATTAGGTCACCTAGATAATAGAAGCTGTCTACTACCTCTAGTGAACCTTCTGGACTCTTGACAAAATCTATTTCCTATGGGTTCTCAGTATCTATTGCTGCTCTACATTTATCACAGATAAAGACCACTCTCTCTGTTAACCTGCCTATGATTCCACTGCATCACATATGTCCATAGTCTGCACTGGGTACACTGTATGGAATTTCTACCTCCACTTTTTCTACATGTCTGTACTGTCACATGTGCTGGTATGGACATGTCCACTGTCACCTGCTAGATCATCCTATTAGGGCTTTACTCTCATTTGATGCAGCAGTTGTGGGCTGGAAGAGGCCTTGTGGAAGACCCTGCATCAGATGACTGGACATGATTAAGGAAAATCTCCAAAGGCGCCACACCACTTTGGATGCAGAGGGGGCTGGCACAGGACCACCAGTAATGGAGAGCACTGGTGAACCTGAATGACTCTACATTTAATAATGTCTGTGGTATCACAAACCTGGGGTGACCACAATCCCATCAAACAAGAGCATGGAGCAAAAGCAAGAAGGAAGCATTTTTTCTACATATCAAGTCAGGCCATTTTCCTAATTGGAGAAGTATCCTATCTGTTTTCCTGCTAAAACTTTATAGCCTTTTGATTCCAGTTTTGCTTCCAAACCTGAAATTCATTTTCTAATTCTACTACAGATTCAGGACATCAGTATAGAGGAGCTCCCACAAATACTCAGTCATATATTCTTGTTATGCCTGGAGGACTAGCTTCAGCAGTGAGCTACTAAAATTGCCTTGCTCTACTGAATGATAAAAAATCTGTTGGCGAAGCTTAGGGAGATTTGTAGAATTACCTATTTCTTTACTACCCACAAGGGGCTAAACACAGAGGGGACAAACAAGACAGACGAACAGATTAAGTCGATTACATCAACCCCAGTGCGTAACTGGTACTTATTTAATCGACCCCGAAAGGATGAAAGGCAAAGTCGACCTCGGCGGAATTTGAACTCGGAACATAGCGACAGACGAAATACGGCTACGTTCCGAGTTCAAATTCCACCGAGGTCGACTTTGCCTTTACCATGCTCATATATATTACACTGTAAAGTGTCTGGTGTTAGGGAGGACATCCAGTCTTAATAGGCATGCCAAAGCAGACATTGGAGCTTGATGCAATCCTTGGATTTATTGGATCTGGTCAAGCTGCTCAACCCATGCCAGCATGGGAAATGGATGTTGAATGATGATGATGATATATATGACTCAGAGGTTAGAGTGTCGGATTCACAATCATGAGATAGTGAATTCAATTTCCTGAACAGGCTGTCTCTGTAGCAGACTTCCCAAGGTTGATATGAAATTTCACGATTCTTTGCTCCAACTTGCTGTCCATGACAAATATCACACAGACTACAGCATACACATGATCACAAAAATACAAATTTCTCAACTTGCGAAGTATACACAGTGATGTCCCTTGGCACACTGCCTCATGGAAGTCACTGCTAGTTCTCCCTGCGTATGCAGCTGTGTACTGCCAACTGTTGCCGTGCTACAGAACTAGTCTGGGAACTTTTGATCCCACCTTGTCTGTGTAAATGGTCTCTTTTGGCTTAAGCCTAACCCTATAATGGTAATAGGAGATACTGTAAGCTCTGCTTCTGCAAAACACTTGAAATTCTGTTTGCAAATTGGAAAAAGATTCTTAACAAATGCAATGGACTTATCATCAACTGTAAACATAAATTAATATTTATTTTCAAAGAGTTTATGTGAGAAAATGGCTGGCACTAAAAATTTTTATTTATGAAACAATTTATTACATATTTTTATGAACTCCACTACAGAATGTTTTCACTCTCTTCATTACCTGCATTTAACTCATCGCTTTTCTTGCATATGTGTGTGTGTGTGTGTGTGTGTGTGTGTGTGGTGTGTGTGTGTGTGTGTGCGTGCGTGTATGTGTAGATATTATTTTATTCTTTTATTTGTTACAGTCATTTGAGTGTCGCCATGCTGGAGCACCACTTTTAGTCGAGCAAATTGACCCCAGTACTTATTTGTTGTAAGCCTAGTACTTATTCTATCAGTCTCTTTTGCTGAACCACTAAGTTACGAGGATATGAACACACCAACATTGGTTGTCAAGCGATGGTGGGGAGACAAACATAGACACACAAACATACACACACACACACACATATATACGCCAGGCTTCTTTCAGTTTCCATCTACCAAATCCACTCACAAGGCTTTGGTTGGCCCGAGGCTAAAGTTGAAGACACTTGCCCAAGGTGCCACGCAGTGGGACTGAACCCAGAACCACGTGGTTGGTAAGCAAGCCACTTACCACACAGCCACACCTGTGCTTACACACATATATATATATACACACACACACACATATATATATATATCTGACTAGGTCTGATGAAGCCTTCTGGCTTCACAGTTGAACCGTCCAACCCATGCTAGCATGGAAAACGGACGCTAAACGATGATGATGATGATATATATATATAATATATATATATATATATTGGACAATAAACTCTGCTTGCGAAGACCAGTTGAGGCAAGTGAAGTCGAAATCAAATTTGGTGACTGGCATCCGTTGCTAGTGGAGCACAAAGAGTACCATACGAGTGAGATCGTTGCCAGAGCAACAAGCTGGGCCCCCGTGCTGATGGCACGTTAAGCACACCGTTCAAGTGTGATCGTTACCGCGTCGCCTTACCAGCACTTGTGCTGGTAGCATGTAAAATATTTGAGCGAGGTCATCACCAATGCCGCTGGACTGGCCCCTGTCAAGTGAGGTCGTCGCCAGTGCCGCTGGACTGGCACCTGTGCAGGTGGCACGTAAAAAGCACCATTTGGGCATGGCCGTTGCCAGTACCACCAAACTGGCCCTCGTGCCGGTGACACTTAAAAGCACCCACTACACTCTCGGAGTGGTTGGCATTAGGAAGGGCATCCAGCTGTAGAAACTGCCAGATCAGATTGGAGTCTGGTTCGCCAGACCTCAGTCAAATCGTCCAACCCATGCTAGCATGGAAAGCGGACGTTAAATGATGATGATGTTGATGATATATTTGAGGGGATGCTGAAAAGTTGCTGGCTTTGACTAAAAGAAAATACAAGATCAGTTAATTATGATTTTATTCAACATATTCCCCTCTAAAATTCACGCACTTATTGCAGTGGTCCTTCAGTTTTTCTAAGCCCTGTAAAAGAACTCAGATGGTTGGGCCTCCAACTTGGCCTTTCGCAATACTCTTAAAGCCAGGATCTTTTCAGCACCCACCCGCGCGCGTGCATGAGTTTCATGGACATGTACTTATATGATTACTGTTATCACCCTCTTAATTTGTATTTTATTATATTTTCACATCCTATTTATTTAAATCTATTTTAACCTTTATTCTGTTTTTTGTTTTTGTTTTTTACCTCACACTATTTCTTTATTTTTAAAATCCCTCCTTTTATCTTCTCTTCTCTTTGTACCCTACCTACATCATCATCATGGTCACCCAGGCCACCCTTAGGGGACTGCCCTGCTATTGGGGATTCTATTTATTTATTTACTCATTTGTTATTTATTTCTCTAATTTCTTTTATATATCTGTTAAAGTGGTAGCATCTCTCTTTGAATAATGTAAACCATACATGTTTTTGTATTTTTTTGTTTTTTGTTATGTTTTATGTGTGCTGTAACATGTCCTTTGACATTGCCCTCCATGACTTGAGCCCTTGGGGCCAATAAAAGAAACTTGTTATTTTTATTATTATTCAGATTTGGTGATCAGTGAATAAACTTCACTGAAAATATATATATATATATTTACGAAGTCTAGACAGATATCTTCAGCTAGCAGGCCTTGCTACTCTAGACTGATGATGGGAAAAACCCAGAAACATGCATGTCTCTAGATGCAGGCCTAGCTGTTGGGGGTGTTTGTCTCCCCTTCGTAAATATATAAGGACACAGGAAATGTGTCAAGGCCGACAGGAAGAGTCGATGCTTCCTAGGGCTAAACAGCAGTGGCGTAATTCCCTTTACGGGACTGTCACATTAAGTTGACAGTATACAACCACTCTATTATTATTATTATTATTATTATTATTATTATATCTATAGATCAATATGCTATGGCTGAAATGTTATGCTGTCCCATGATTAGTTGAAAGGAAAGGCAAGGAACAAGAGAGGTGTCAAGGATATGAGGTAAAGGGAATGTAATATTTAGTAATATGTAGTTAAAAAGAAGGAAGTAATATAGAGAGAGTTAGAAATACGTTTAGTAGAGGGGTGATGTTCTGGTGGTGTGGTTAAAGAAAGGCAAATAGAGAGAGAGGGGGGGAGATAGAGTAGAGTCATTATTGCCAGCCAGTGCATTAAGCTGTCATGTGGTTGGTGGAAGTGAGAGGTAAAGAAAAAGAGAGAAATGATAATGACGTAAAGAGGAGAATGACATGGTTAAAAAGTTTGTGGAAGTTTGAGTTAGAGAAAAAAGAGTAGTACACTAAGGCCACTGAAATGCGTTACACTGTCATGTGATTAGTTGAAGGGAAAGGCAAAGAATGAGAAAGTAAGGGAGAGAGAGAGAGAGAGAGAAAGAAAGAGAGAGAGAGAGAGAGAGAAAGAAAGAGAGAGAGAGAGAGAAGTGTTAATGGCGTGAATTAGGTGTGGTCTATTTATTGATATGCTAAGGCTGAACTGTACTACACAATTATGTGTTTAGTTGAAGGGAGAGACAAAGAACAAAAGAGAAAGGGAGAGAGAAGTGTCAATGATATGACGTACAGGGAACGTAATATTTACTATGTGGTTAAAAAGTTAGTTGAAGAGCTTGATATAGAGAAAGGGAGTTGGAAATATAGTGTTTAACAGAGGATGAGGTTAAAGAAAGGCAAAGAGAGAGTGAGAGAGAGAACTGTAAAGTGTTTTGCTGAGTGTAATTTTAAACAAGGAAATAAGATTTTAATATCCAATCTTTTATATCTTCTATCTGTCAATTTATTTATCTATCCACATTCACAAATACATCGAAAGGTGGCCAAAAGAAGGAATAATATTAATAAATTTAACATAGAAAGATTTTTAAATGAAAGTGAAATAAATTGGCAAAATAACCGTGTATGTTATTAGTTTTTAGAAATTTAGTATTTGAACTTTGTATTGACAGCGAACTAAACAGAAAAGAAATAATTTTTGTTGGCAAACAACTTAGACTCCGCTTTGTTACTGAAAATTATATATTATTTTACTACCCACAAGGGGCTAAACACAGAGAGGACAGACAAACGGATAAAGTCGATGATATCGACCCCAGTGCGTAACTGGTACTTAATTTAGACGTGGCGGGGGTGAGTGAAGAGTGAAAAGTGTAGTTTTTTTAATTGAACTAAATTTTTTTATACCACCTGTCACTTAATGCATGCATGAGTGTGATTATTTATTGCCTGCTCACTTGAAAATTGAAATCTGTTTATAAAATATGGATGACAGACGATGTAAGCTAACAAGAGAAAGAACTAATTTTATTATAGCCATAAAGGCCAAACACAGAGGGGACAGACAAGGAGTTGAGGGAATTTGCTCCGAATGAATAACAAATGATTTTAAAATGTATTTATATAATTAAATAAATAATGAAAATATCAAGTGATGAATGGGTATGACCCTACAGACTATGATCCATCACTGAACCTTTCATTATAGGGACAAGAGTAGCTGTGTGCTAAGTAGCTTGCTTACCACATGGTTCCGGGTTCAGTCCCACTGTGTGGCACCTTAGGCAAGTGCCTTCTACTATAGCCTTGGGCTGGCCAAAACCTTGTGAGTGGATTTGGTAGACAGAAACTGAAAGAAGCCTGTTGTATATATATATATATATATATATATATATATATGTACACCGGAGTAAGCACATAAATGTGAAACAAGGTGGAAAAAAGAGTACTCAAATACCAGGGGAAGAGTAATATGCTTTATTTAAAAGCAGCAGAAAATTCAACAAAAAACTGTCCAACGAACGGGAACGGGAAACTCAGAGTTACAGGTTTTGTTGAATTTTCTGCTGCTTTTAAATAAAGTATATATATATGTATGTATATGTTTGTGTGTCTGTGTTTGTCCCCCCAACATTGCTTGACAACCAGTGCGCTTTCACACAAACTCTCACAACACCCGGTCTGGGAATCGAAACCGTGAGTCCACTGCCCTAACCATTGGGCCATTGTACCTATCTTAACATTTTTGATGAGACTCTGTTCTATACTGTTTTCTCCCCCATCCTTCTCTAATTCCCTTTTTTTCACCTTCACCGTTTTCTATCTGTCTCTTTCTCCTTTTCTCTCTCATGGCTCACACATAACCATCATCCATCTTTCTTTTCCTTACATGACCATCTTTCTTTTCCTATGCAACGTTCTAAGGACTGGACGTCTTCTATCCCTCTCTTCTATCTTTTCTCTTTTTAAAGGAAATATTTCTTCCAGCATTCACTATTTTCCCCCTCATTCTGGTCCAACGACCCTCAATTTTTGTTTACATTCAGTTTCCTTGTTTGTCTCCACTGCTCTGTTTTTGTTTCCAACTTTGACCCACCATAAAAGTTTAGAAAGTTCGTAAGGTTGAGTTATAAATATAAATACATACATATATTCAAACTTTCACATATACATAAACACACATATATATATTTATATGTATATGTATATGCATACAAAGGAATCAATTATTATTATTATTAGGTGTATTATATTATTCTTATTAGATAAAGTATAAACAGATATATTATTTTTTTAAATTCCACCATTATTTCTCTGTTGATAACTTTCTCCTTCCTCTGTTTATACTTTATCTTATAAATATATATATATGTGTGTTTATGTATATGTAAAAGTGTGTATATATGTATGTATTTATATTTATAACTCAACCTTATGCACTTTCTAAACTCTCTGATGAAGCCCAGAGACACATCCAAGTACCTTAATCTTATCTACCAAATACTTCAGTTCACTGAAGTGATGGAAGTAGTGTGGGGTACTATTGCCTCTTGGCTGAAACAGCTGTAAGATACTGTCCTACTTTCTATGGCCTAAGTTATATATTTTAATAATTACTGGTATTTTTATATATTATATATGTAAAGCATAATATGATATACATGTATGTATATTGTTATAACTGTTTTTATTTTAAATAAATAGCCATAATATAATTTCTAAAAGTTGATGAATACCACCTCTTGACCCCCTCCATTTTCTTATTGCTGTATATATATATATATCATCATCATCATCATCATCATTTAACGTCCGCTTTCCATGCTAGCATGGGTTGGACGGTTCAACTGGGGTCTGGGGAGCCCGAAGGCTGCACCAGGCCAGTCAGATCTGGCAGTGTTTCTACAGCTGGATGCCCTTCCTAACGCCAACCACTCCGAGAGTGTAGTGGGTGATTTTATGTGCCACCGACGCAGGTACCAGACGAGGCTGGCGAACGGCCACGCTCGGATGGTGTTTTTTATGTGCCACTGACACAGGTGCCAGACGAGGCTGGCAGACAGCCACGCTCGGATGGTGTTTTTATGTGCCACCGACACAGGTGCCAGATGAGGCTGGCGAACGGCCACGATCGGATGGTGTTTGTTACGTACCCACTGCACGGAGGCCAGTCGATGCGGTACTGGCTACCGCCACATTCGGATGGTTTTCTTGTGTGCCACCGGCACTGGTACCACAAAGATACAAATTCCATTGATGTTCATCTATTTTGATTTGTTTTGATTTTCACTTGCCTCAACAGGTCTTCACAAGTGTCACAAGAAGGAAGGTATGCACAGGTAGGGGCCACGGGTTATGGCCTGACTAGTCTTGCCGGGTCTTCGGATGGTGTTTTTATGTGTCACCGACACAGGTGCCAGATGAGGCTGGCGAACGGCCATGATCGGATGGTGTTTGTTATGTGCCCACAGCACGGAGGCCAGTCAATGCGGTGCCACCGACACAGGTGCCAGATGAGGCTGGCGAACGGCCACGATCGGATGGTGTTTGTTATGTGCCCACAGCACGATGGCCAGTCAAT
The DNA here is from genome assembly GCF_006345805.1 of Octopus sinensis. Lineage (NCBI taxonomy): Eukaryota > Metazoa > Mollusca > Cephalopoda > Octopoda > Octopodidae > Octopus > Octopus sinensis. The sequence continues at coordinate 12,417,627 of NC_043015.1, read as the reverse complement.
GCGGTACTGGCTACGGCCACGTTCGGATGGTTTTCTTGTGTGCCACCGGCACTGGTACCACAAAGATACAAATTCCATTGATGTTCATCTATTTTGATTTGTTTTGATTTTCACTTGCCTCAACAGGTCTTCACAAGTGTCACAAGAAGGAAGGTATGCACAGGTGGACTGACTACGTCCCAGGTAGGGGCCACAGGTTATGGCCTGACTAGTCTTGCCGGGTCTTCGGATGGTGTTTTTATGTGCCACCGACACATCGCCAGATGAGGCTGGCGAACGGCCACGATCGGATGGTGTTTGTTATGTGCCCACAGCACGATGGCCAGTCGATGCGGTACTGGCTACGGCCACGTTCGGATAGTTTTCTTGTGTGCCACCGGAACTGGTACCACAAAGATACAAATTCCATTGATGTTCATCTATTTTGATTTGTTTTGATTTTGATTTTGATTTTCACTTGCCTCAACAGGTCTTCACAAGTGTCACAAGAAGGAAGGTATGCACAGGTGGACTGACTACGTCCCAGGTAGGGGCCACGGGTTATGGCCTGACTAGTCTTGCCGGGTCTTCGGATGGTGTTTTTATGTGCCACCGACACAGGTGCCAGATGAGGCTGGCGAACGGCCACGATCGGATGGTGTTTGTTATGTGCCCACAGCACGATGGCCAGTCGAAGCGGTACTGGCTACGGCCACGTTCGGATGGTTTTCTTGTGTGCCACCGGCATACATATATATATATATACACACACACATATATACGATGGGCTTCTTTCAGTTTCCATCTACCAAATCCATTCACAAGGCTTTGGTCGGCCTGAGGCTATAGTAGAAGACGCTTGCCCAAGGTGTCACGCAGTGGGACTGAACCCAGACCCATGTGGTTGGTGAGCAAGCTACTTACCATGCAGCCACTCCTGCGCCTATAGTAGAAAAAATTATTACGTTGCTATAATTGGCATCATCATCAATAGTCTCATACAAACCAAGACCAAGTCTTTGGAGTTACATGTATAAAACAGACCTTGTTGATCCTCTCATTTGTCCTTTCATAAGTACATCCAAAACCTGTAAAGTGGTGGTGGTCATGGGGAGATTTTTCACGAAACAGAGATGTTGGCAGTTTCACTCATCATCATTGTCATAACATACATCATCATCATCATCATCATCGTTTAACATCCGCTTTCCATGCTGGCATGTGTTGGACGATTTTGACTGAGGACTGGCGAACCAGATGGCTGCACCAGACTCATAATGGGCTTCTTTCAGTTTCCATCTACCAAATATACACACAAGGCTTTGTTGGCCCAAGGCTATAGTAGAAGACACTTACCCAAGGTACCACGTAGTGGGACTGTACCCAGAACCATGCGGTTGGGAAGCCTATACCTTTAAAAAAAGTTACATTAACTTTTTTATTTTCTATTTTCAGTGTGATTTTAACTTCTATGTTCCAGAATTAATCTTCTATCATCTCCAGTTTTCAAAATTTGTGTATTTAAGTTAAAGTATTTCAGTACTTAAGCCACACAACAAGAAACATAACTCTTGAAGGTCACAATATGCTCACCTTTAATCTACAAAAATATTTTACAATTACTGTAGTTTGTTACATTTGCATTCACAATTTCACTCTTTATGGCTATATCATTCTACTAGGGCTTTAGTCTCATTTGACACAGCAGTAGCAGCTGGAAGAGGCCCCACACCAGATAGATGGACATGACTAGGGAAGATCTCCAGAGTCACAACGTCACCTTGGAGGATGCAGAGGAACTGGCACTGGACTGCCACCAATGGAGAGCACTGGTGGACCTGGTTGGTTTTATTCATGATAATGTCTCTGAGACCACTAACCTGGGATTACCTCAGCCTCATCAAGCAAGATTATAAAGCAGCATGGCTCATTACAAACCTCCAATTCAACTTATAATCTAATAAAAATATTAAAATTTTCTCTCCACTGTTTAATGTTCCAGTTTCCTTAAAATCAAATTTGATGTTCATCTGCCTGGTATTCTTTTGATTGTTCATCTTTCTACTGTCTATCTCACCATTTTTTCCCTCGCGGTTCATAATCCGTTATTCCAAAAATGAGATGGAAAGAAAGGGAGTGAGTTAAGAAAATTGTCTTCTAAGTAAAAATAAATTTGTGGGTGGAGATGGGAATTTAAATTTTGCAGAGACAAGATTTTGTGATATTTATTCCAGATCATTACATACTGAGTTCAAATCCTGTCATGGTTGACTTTGCTTTCAGCCTTTCAGGATTGATAAAATAAATAAAATAAAACACCAGACAAAAAGTGGGGTCGGTGGTATTGACTAACCTTACCTCTGAAAGCTTTTGACCTTCTGCATGAATCAGAAATCATCATTATTGATGAGGCAACAAGCTGGCAAAATCATTTGCAATCCCAGAAAAAAATGCTTAGTGGCAGACAGAGAAAAATAGATATAGAGAGAGGGAAGGACTCACAGAGAGACAAGAGGCTTGAAACAGAATGGACAGAAAGGAAAGGAGAATAAACAAATAGAGAAAGAAGAGTGGTAGAGAGAAAAGCAAATAGGAGAGAGAGAGAGGGAGAGAAAGAGAGAGAAACAAAGATATATAAAGAGGGGATGACTGATATGAAGGGGAGGAGAATAAGTAGGAGAGAGAGGATAAGAGTAAAAATAGAGAGCCGAGTGAAATGTGAATATGAAGCGGTTCTTGAGTAAATGTTAAAAAGATTTTATTATTATAAATATTAATCATAATGTTACAACACTTATATGAAAATAAAGGTTATAATACAATGAATGTTTTAACATAAAGTATAGGCAATTTTAACCAAGTTTAAGAAAGTTAATGGAAATTAAAAATTTGAAAAAAAATCGTTTTTTTCTAATGCACAGCAAGGTTATGGAATTATGACCAGAACTTGGAATCATAGTCAGGTTACAGAATTATAGTTGGATCACTGGAGCTCAACCCAACATTTTGTTGGGTCAAGCACTAAGTAGCTTCCTTACCAACCACATGGTTCTGGGTTCAGTCCAACTGCATGACATCTTGGGCAAGTGTCTTCTACTATAGCCTCAATTGTGTGTCAATTTGGTAGATGGAAACTGAAAGAAACCTGTCGTATATATGTGTGTTTGTGTGTCTGTGTTTGTCCATCCACCATTGCTTGACAACCGATGTTGATGTGTTTATGTCTCTGTAACTTAGCAGTTTGGAAAAAAGGGACTGATAGAATAAATACAAGGCTTACAAAGAATAAGTCCTGGGGTTGATTTGTTTGATTAAAGGCGGTGCTCCAGCATGGCTGCAGTCAAATGACTAAGACAAATAAAAGAATATATATATTAATAATACTAAAACTCTAGATGTTTGTTCCCCCAAATATCTCAAAAATAGTATATTTTATCTTAATTTTTTTTTACATATATATATTCTCATACTTTATGCAGTGCAGTATGAGATTTTATGATATTTGGACCTCTATTTATTAATGAAAACGATTAAACACAATTTTTGTTTGTTATTACTTGACAAAAAAAAAAAGACACAGCGTCCGTGATGTCAACACACACACTATCAGCGTATGTGACATACACACATACACTATCAGTGACATATACACACACATAGTCTTCATGCTCTCTCTCTATCACTTTCTAAGAAAAGAAAAAACATTGACTTTTTGATGTACACAATATTTCAATCATTTAGAAATATTTGTAAGTGAACTTGATTTCAAAAATATAAGTTGTTTGTACTGTATTTATTTTTTAGCTTTCTTTAAACAGACAATATTTCAATGTTTTTTTTTCAATTATTTTCTAGTGAATACCATTACAAAAACTTTTTTTGGCATAGTTAAAAAACATTTTAAAGTAAAAATAACATTAAAAATACAGTAATTATTTCATAAAAGACCTGTTTGTAATCTTGGTGTGAAATAATTATTTTCCATAGTTTTTTCAAGTGTATTCAATGTGTATTCAAAGATTTGGCTGCCATTTCCAGCATGCCCTGATACCACGTAACAGCTATTTGCAATAAAGGACCTGAAATACCAGTTACGTGGTAGTAAGGCATGCAAGAAATAGCAGCCAAATCTTTCATTTTCTGGGGAAAGGAGCTGTTTATGCATGATATTGATGTCCTATTCATTGAAAGCATGCAAAATAACCTAGAAAAGAAAAAAAAACTCACGAAATAAGAGTTCCTTGCTAGGAAACTCAGACTTTCCAGGTGACCCACAGGGTCATGTGTAGTCTAGTATATATTAATACTTAGAAGCAACAGAGTGACTCAATCACCTAGATTTTTGTGCGTTAGCACTTATCAAACTATGAAAGTTTGATAAGTACTAACACATGAAAATCTCCAACCTTGAGTCATTCAGTTACTTCTGCTAAATATTAATAAAAATATACACATACTCATATTTTGAGTACTATTTTTCCACTTTGCATCACCATAGCTATACCTATATCTATATATATAATATAATAAATGCAAAAACTAATTTGTGTCACATTTAGACCCCCTTTTACTATTCAATGACACTCCTACTATTCCTCATGATGGGGTGAGAGTAAAAGCAGAGATGGTGGTGAAGACAGAGAGAGAGAGAGAGAGAGAGAGAGAGAGAGAGAAAGAGAGACAAAGAAATTTAGGGAGAATTGATGTTTTTGTTAAAGTAGTAGTGTTGATGGTGGCAGTGGGAGTAATAATGAGAGAGAGAGAAAGAATGGGTATGTGAGAAAAAGAGGGACTGAAGTAACACGCTGGATAACATACTGAATGAACACACACATCTAGCCGTTTTGTGATGGTAATGGGTGATAGTAATAGTATGAGCTGTAGTTGTGATAGAGGCGGAGGCAGTGGTGATGATAGAGGTGGTGGTCAGGGATGATGGTGAGAATAAGCGATGTGAAAGTGGTGATGGTGGTGTAGGGGAAGGCAATGAAGTCAAAAGTATTGATAATGGTGGCGTCAGAAGTCTGAATGGTGTATGGCATTCAGAAAGAGAGAGAGGTTAGATAGAAAAAAAATTGTACTGACCTCCCAAATGGGAAGATAAAAAATGTTGTTTATCATGCAGCTTTGCAATAAGTTTCAAGTCGACAAATTATATTATTGTTTTGATGAAAATTGTTCATTGCTTGAAAAATATTAAGTTTAATAAAATTTAATATGTACTCAATGCACGAAGTGTCATTGTTGGTTGGCTTTTAAGCTAGTATATATATAGATATATATATATCTATATATATAGGGAGAAAATAAAGAATATATAGTGGCAAGCGATCTATCTCTATATATATATATATATATATACACACACACACATTATGTGGCTGACATTTTCAACCTAGATGTTACAACCGTATCTGATTCTTCAGTTGTGTATATACATCCTCTTTTCAACTTAAGACCAGAAAAAATAAAGAAATGTAAAAAAAAAAAAAAAAAATTGTTACTCCTCTTCTGCTTCATAAAAAGTAACTTTAAGAAAAATGGATATTTTTTAATGAAACTTTCTATGAATATGTGTTATATCATGTAGATTCCGAATATACAAAATGTTTTTGGGGAAAGTGTTTTAGGAGGGGGTGGGGTGAGGAATTTCGGAAAATTCACCGGAGTCTACTTCAATTCGTCCTAACTTTCAAGAAAATGGATATTTAATGGAATCCTCTACACATATACCTCGGATTATGTATATTCCGAGGACATAAGAGTTTTGGGGGATAACAATTGGGGTTATTTTTGAGAACTGTTCCCCATTCGGGGGTGTTTCGGAACAGGTCGTCCATATTTGTTTCATATTCTCCGTTTTGTGCGTTTGTGCATCCGTAGATTTCTATTGAAGCAACAAACAGGAAATGAAGGCAAATGAAGCCCTCACCAGAAAACTCGTTATGCTAAAAATAACAGCTAAAGGTCTGGTACACAAAAATATATTATTAAGACAACTTATCTGTTGCATACAATTCCTTTTTCGCTTTAAGTAAATTCCTGAATAGACGTTTCTAATAGAAATGTAGAATACACCAGAAGCAAAAATAAGGAATATACACGCACAGTTGAATATAGAAGTGTAAAGTATAATTTGTTACATAATCTCTACAACAAACATGATATTGAATGGAATAATTCCCCCTTTGAACATTTTTTTATTACATATACATGTGTGGCATAGTTTCGGTTGTATAGTTTCGGTTGTAGTAGCACAGATTTCCGTCGATTTCCGTAAAAAACTTTTATTTTTTTACATAAGTAATGAGAGCGAAAGAGACTAAGAGGAAGCGATTTTACGACGAGATGGTTTCTCTTTGAAGTCGGCCTGTGTGTGTTTGATGGGGTGTGGGAGACAGACAGTATGTTGTGTAAGTGAAGTGCTTCTGTTAGTGTGCGAAGAGACAGACATACATATACACATACACCGAGTAAAAAATTACGATGAATCGGCCATACATACATACATACACACACACACATACATAGATACATACACACACACACATACATACATACATACATACACACACACATACTTACACACACACACACATACATACATACATACACACACACATACATAGATACATACACACACACACACATACATGCATACATACATATACACATACACCGAGTAAAAAATCAGTTATCTCTCTCTTTCACACATTACTCTCTCTGTCTCTTCGCACACACTAACAGAAGCACTTCACTTACACAACATACTGTCTCCCACACCCCATCAAACACACACACACACACACATGTACATCAATGCTTCCCCTAGACGGTAACTTCAAAGACAAACTTCCCTCGTCATAAAATCGCTTCCTCTTAGTCTCTTTCGCTCTCATTACTTACGTAAAAAAATAAAAGTTTTTTACGGAAATCGACGGAAATCTGAGCTACGACATGCGAAACTTCGCCACATGTGTGTATGCACAAACGCACAAAACGGAGAAAAAGAAACAAATATGGACGACTTATTCCGAAACACCTCCGAGTGGGGAACTGTTCTCAAAAATACCCCCCCCCCATTGCTTTTGTTTTTCCCATAAATTCATAAGTCCTCGTAATCTACATAGTCCGAAGTATATTTGTTGAGGATTCCATTAAAAAATATCCATTTTCTTGAAAGTTAAGACGAATTGGAAGTTGACTCCGGTGAATTTTCCGAAATCCTCCACCCCACCCCCTCCTAAAACACTTTCCCCAAAAACATTTTGTGAAAGACTTTGCCTCCCCCACCCGCCACCAAAAAAAAAAACACCCTTTAAAAAAAGTTGAGGGGGAGAGAATGAGAAGCGGGTGGAAGTCTTTCCTATCCGTCATCGAAAACCTAGGAATCAGCTGAGAAAAAAAAAAAAATTCTAAAAGTTTGGTTGTGTGTGTGTGTGGTGTGTGTGGGCGGGGACTGTCGTCCAGTTCCACCCAGAAATCTGTAGTTATGTCGAGAAATGATATCATGAATACTAAATGAGCAACGTATAAACATATATATATATATAAAATAGAGTAAAAATGTACATTCAATCTGATTTGTTCTTTCGTACAAACTGTAGTTGTTTAGTCAACAATGATGTAATACAAGGCATTTGCTTACAGCCAGCGTATACCGAATTACGCAAACTTGGGGGTTCTAAAGCGGCAACATAATTAGACACAGCAGTTAAAAGTTTCATGATTTCGTATTTGGTGCCATATTCTATCAAAATTTTACTTAGACCTTGCATAAACCACGAACCTCTCTTTTTATCCCTGAAAGATTGATATCCAGCAAACGACGAATAAGCGATCAACATATCAGCCATAATTGGAATTTGGGATGGCTTTTGATCCGGTTCCTCGAAAGCAGCATCCGAGGTTTCAACTCCATAATCAAGCTTATTTCCTCTACTGGCTTCAACGAAGATTAATTTAGGTATTCCTTTTAAAGATGGACAACGATCGGGTCTCAGGCAAGAAAGTAATTTGTCTAGTTCAATAACATCGTCGTATCCATAGATAATATCGCCTGAACTACCATGACTCAGAATCACACAAATAAAGCTATCAATATCAATGTCAGGATTATCTTGGTCAAACATCTGCAAAGTATCGAGCATTTCGATCGCTGTTAAATCTGTATAAACATGGATATCAGTTTCATGGAATCCAAGTCCTAATAATGCTCTTTTAAAATCTTGTACGTCTTTTGATGAGCCATGACGAGTATTTAGTGATGGGTCTCTGAAATTTTCATTGTTGAAGATGTAGGCAACACCTGGCTTTTTATGTGTCATGTCATATTTATCAAAATATTTCAACAAATCTTCATCCCTTGAAGAACGACCACTTGTTATAAGTTTACTTTTATATAGAGTGTTATCGGCCGTCATTGCGATTATAGCAGTGACGTGACCTGATTCTACTTCCGGGTCTGCAATTTCGCTTAATAAACATTCACCTCAAACATTACACGAACTTATTAACTTTCACAGTGTTTACCGCTTTACAAAATTAAATTAGAAAATTAGACAAAACAGAGAACGCAAGTGAAAAAAAAATTAAAAGTAAAAAGAGAGAAATAAAAAAAAAGAAAAAAACCCAAACAATTCACCACAATAGTTTGAAAAGGTGGCCGCGCTGGAAAACCTCCGTTTTATAAACTCATTCTACCAGTATACGAAGTTTAAAATTTTTTAGTTACATGGAAATTATTTTAAAAATCTGCCGGTCAAAGCGAGGATCTTTTCGCTTTGATCGGCATATTTTAAAAATAATTTCCATGTAACTAAAAAATTTAAAACTTCGTATACTGGTAGAATGAGTTTATAAAACATCTTTTTCGCTTGGCTTTCTTGAGAAAATTCTGTAGTTTGTAAACTATTTGTAAGATATTTTTTTTCAATTTCGGCAATTTCAACCAATCAATGACGTCTATTGAGGTGAAAACGATTTCTGCCGTAGAGTGTAAACAACATTTTCTGGCGGTAACATATGAAAATGTCACTCATAATTATGACCCTAGTATCGATCTATTGCATTTTAATCTGTTTTAGGGTTAGGGTTAGTTAGGGTTAGGGTTAGAGGTGGGGGGAAGGGTATCTTTTTTTTTCTTCAGAAATGTAAATAAACCCAATCTGTTTCTTAAACGAGGGACATTTTCATATGACACCGCCAGAAAATGTTTACGGCAGAGAATATTTTCACCTCAATAGACGTCATCGATTGGTTGAAATTGCCGAAATTGAAGAAAATATCTATCAAATATCTTACAAACTACAGAATTTTCTCAAGAAAGCCAAGAGAAAAAGATGTTTTATAAACACATTCTACCAGTATATGAAGTTTAAAAGTGTTTAGTTACATGGAAATTATTTTAAAAATCTGCCGGTTAAAGCGTCTCTAATTAGTGTGTGTGTGTGTTTTTTTCTATATGTTTATAGATACACATACATATGTATACATAATATATATACACAAACACATGTATATATGGGATCCGGGCAAAAGCCCCACGGTTACATTTTTTGGTTATTTTTTCGTTTTTAGAATCTTTAGTTGAATGTATCGACCCCAGAATTTTTTTGTTACTTATTGCAGTCATTAGACTGCGGCCGGCCATGCTGGTGGACCATCTTGAAGAATTTTTAGATGGCTAAATGGAACCCAAGCTTGATCAAAACCACGTCTGTGATATAATTAATTTTTCTTTTTCTTTTTACTTGATGGAGGCGCAAAGGCCCAGTGGTTATGGCAGCGGACTCGCGGTCGGAGGATCGCGGTTTCGATTCCCAGACCGGGCGTTGTGTGTGTTTATTGAGCGAAAACACCTAAAGCCCCACGAGGCTCCGGCAGGGGGTGGTGGTGACCCCCGTTGTACTCTTTCGCCACAACTTTCTCTCACTCTTTCTTCCTGTTTCTTGGGTATCGCTGCGATGGACTGGCGTCCTGTCCTGCTGGGGGGAACACATACGCCACAGAAACCGGGAAACCGGGCCCATGAGCCTGGCTAGGCTTGAAAAGGGCACATAAATAAATAAAAAAATTTTACTTGATGCAGTCATCAGACTGCGGTCATGCTGGAGCACCATCTCGAGGAATTTTTAGTCGATTGTATCGACCTCAGAAATTCTTTAGATGATTTTCAACCAACGCATGAAGTTAAGCCTAGAAGGTCTCTCTACATACTAGAAATAACATCCAAATCTCCTGATTAATAAGTTTTCGATGACAACGATTCCGAATATGCAAAAAAAAAACACGTTTTCAAAATTTTTAATGTATTCATAAAATTTCTATTAAAATAAGCTGTCTTTATATGCCACGATTGCAATTCTCCATATAAATGATAGCAAAGTGTGTATCAAATGAAATTAAAATCCCGGTTCAATGACAGATCGATCAAGTTACTTAAGTTTTAACGTTGTTGGTAACAACATATTCTCTCTTTTAATTGATTATTGAAAAAGAGAGGAAGTGCAAAGGAAAGTGATTTTGGCGGTAACGATTAAACTCTTTGATTCATTATCAGAAATAAAAAAGAAATTCAGAGGTGTAATATTGCGCAAGTTCATTTCCGTAAATGTTTTCTTGTGCATCGCCATCCCACCACACACACGTACATATACGCACGCGGTACACATAGATGAAGTCCCATTTTGGAAGTATACTCTTTTACTCTTTTACTTGTTTCAGTCATTCGACTGCGGCCATGCTGGAGCACCGGGATCTTTTCTTTTTGAAGGCCAGATTTTCCTAGTTAACTAAACTATTTGAAACTTCGTATACTGGTAGAATGTGTCAAAAGAAAACATTATTGTAAACAAAATTGAAAACAAAATTGTAATTCGTAACTTAAACGTAGTTTAATTTTAAGAATTTTAACCAATGAAATCGCAGCATTCGAGCTCAAATTATTTACCTCTTCTTCTGTCTTCTACATGTGCTAGAAATAACAGCTATATCTCTTAAATCGATTAATTTCGTCGCCCAATAAAAATATTAACGATATTTTTTGAATATTTTCTTTATTTTTTTTTTACCGAAAAGGCTTCTCCCATGGTTTTGAAGGGCCAGAAACAACAAAAACAAAACAATAATATGCCTAAATCGGTCTCGAGTTTGCGCGTGGAGTGTGAGTACTATCGTAAAAATTTGCGAAATATTTTTTCATAAAAGGATGCCCCCAGCTTGTCGGAAGCTGTGATATAAATTGGGAAAAAAATCCTCGACACCAGTGCGTAATTGGTACTTAATTTATCGACCCCGAAACGATGAAACATTGACCCCCCACTTCTGGTTTATTTACCTTTTGTGCAAATTTGTTGCGGCAAGTGGCAAAACACGAACGTGTATTTTTGCTTGTGTGCGTATATGTATATGTCCGTTTGTATGTGTGTGTACGCTTATATATTAATTACTATGTGTGTGTGTGTGTATGTGTGTGTGTATATGTCCGTTTGTATGTGTGTGTACGCTTATATATTAATTACTATGTGTGTGTGTGTGTGTGTATGTGTGTGTATATGTCCGTTTGTATGTGTGTGTACGCTTATATATTAATTACTATGTGCTTGTGCAAATGTGTGTGTGTGTGTGTGTGTGGTGCGTCTGCTATATTTCTTTATCAATATCGATAACGCAGCAATGCTGGGATTTCATTGGTTAAAATTCGAAGATGTTGGGATTTCATTGGTTAAAATTCGCAAAAATTAAACTACGTTTAAGTTACGAATAACAATTTTGTTTTCAATTTTGTTTACAATAATGTTTTCTTTTGACACATTCTACCAGTATACGAAGTTTCAAATTTTTTAGTTAACTCAGAAAATCTGGCCTTCAAAAAGAAAAGATCCCAAATTTTTTTTAAGACAGCTCAAAAACAAACGGGATCTTTTCGGTTTGAACGGCAGTTTTTAACATAATTTCTAGGTAACTAAAAAATTTTAAACTTTGTATACTGGTAGAATGTGTTTATAAAACATCTTTTTCTCTTGGATTTCTTGAGAAAATTCTATAGTTTGTAAGATATTTGTTGTTTTTTTCTTCAATTTCTGCAATTTCAACCAATCACTGACGTCTATTGAGGTAAAAAAAACATTCTGTGCCGTATGAATATGTCCCTCGTTTAAGGAACAGATTGGGTTTATTTACATTTGTGAAGAAAAAAGATACCCTTCCCCCAACCCCTAACCCTAAAACAGATTTAAATGTGTAGTGACCCTATAACGGTGCGCGCGCGCGCACCGTCCATTTCTGTTTCGCGCGTGCGGGGAAGGGCCCTCTCGCGCATGCGCGAACCACCGGAAGAACCCTTTTGTCTACGTGGCAGTTAGCGAGGCAAGGGGGTCGTAGAACGTTTGACCACTGGCAGCAGTCAGCGGGGACTTGGGACGGCAGCGACCGAAGGCGACGGACGTATATTTTTCTCGCTGTCCAGCTCTGATAGCAGTCGGCCGAAGGTTTTCACCAAATTGTTGCCGACCACATTCATCTTCCCTGTTCCGGACGCCATCTTTAACCCGTTCTGTTTTTAGCGGCTGAACATTGTAAATATTACAATCGATTAACTTTCAGCCTTGCGCGCCCAGAACCAAGGACATCAGATAACCACTTATTGTTACTGTTACCAAGAAAGAGAATAAAGTAGTATATATATTATTTACGTCTGCGTCTTGTTGTTTCTGACTGGTGGAATTCTGGATTATTAAAGCAACGGCTAATGATTGCTTTGTGCACCCCAAAAGTGCACGAGGACTCACCCATCAAGTTCGTTACAAATGCAATAGATCGATACAAGGGTCATAATTATGGGTGACAATTTCATATGATACCGCTAGAAAAAACTGCCGTTCAAACCGAAAAGATCCAAAATTTTGGGTCAATATACATTTCCCTGATGTGTGGGTACATCCTTCTATTTATTTCCTGTGGCCATGCTGGAGCACCGGCTTTAGTCGAGCATATCGATCCCAGGACTTATTCTTTGTAAGCCTAGTACTTATTCTATCGGTCTCCTTTTGCCGAACCGCTAAGTTACGGGGACGTAAACACACCAGCATCGGTTGTCAAGTGATGTTGGAGGGGAGGACAAACACAGACACACAAACATACACACACACGCACACACACACACACACACACACACACACACACACACACACACACACACATATACGACGAACTTCTTTCAGTTTCCATCTACCAAATCCACTCACAAAGCTTTGGTCGGCCCAAGGCTATAGCAGAAGACACTTGCCCAAGGTGCCACGCAGTAGTACTGATTCCAGAACCATGTGGTTGGTAAGCAAGCTACTTACCACACAGCCACTCCCACGCCATTGTTTAATTTTGTAAATTATGATACTTTCACTGACTTATTGCAAGTAAAATATTTATGGCATGAGCAACCTTTTTCGAGAAGAGAGCCGCACGAGACGTGGCTCGTTATCAAACGGACTGCACAACTGAAAACATTGAAGGTAATTTTTCGCTTGGCGTACCATCAAGAGTGTCCTGTGGACGGTTGCTCACGACTGCATTCATCTGTTTGAATAGATTAAAATGGATTGTTATTGTTTGGTTAAAGCTTAAAATACCAGGAAGCTCGTCAGAGTTTATTTCGGTGCGGAATTATCAGAAGCAAGGTCGCAGAATGCTAATCACAAATGTTTGTAAACAGGCTGATTTTGGATCGAAGCGCGCAAAAATAACTATTGCTATTGATATTCCTCGACAATTTCTACAGATATAAGGCGGCGAGCTAGCAGACACGTTAGCGCGCCGGGCGAAATGCTTAGCGGTATTTCGTCTGCGTTACGTTGTGAGTTCAAATTCCGCCGAGGTCGACTTTGCCTTTCATCCTTTCGGGGTCGATAAATCAAGTACCAGTTACGCACTGGGGTCGATGTAATCGACTTAATACCTATGTCTGTCCTTGTTTGTCCCCTCTGTGTTTAGCCCCTTGTGGGTAATAAAGAAATAGGTATTTTCGTCTGTCGTTACGTTCTGAGTTCAAATTCCGCCTAGGTCAACTTTGCCTTTCATCCTTTCGGGGTCGATAAATAAAGTACCAGTTTCGAACTGGGGTCGATATAATCGACTCAATCCCTTCGTCTGTCCTTGTTTGTCCCCTCTATGTTTAGCCCCTTCTGGGCAGTAAAGAAATATATATACATGATATATATGTTTTCAACGTTTAAGGTCAGGATTCTGTGAAAAAAGGCTCTCAAAAATTTCATTGTTTTAAGTTCTGCCCAGCCCTCACACATTTTCATGTTTAGTGCGTTGGTGTATCATATGGTTAGAGTATAGAATAGGACAATGCTTGTGTGGTTGAATGCTGTTAGTGGGAGAGGCTATGAGAAACAATGATAGATTGTGCGATAAAGTATTACTTCGGTGGAGTTTCGGAATAGGATGGTCACATAAGTTGTATTTTCTCTGTTTTGATGGGGTTTTTCATTTTTTCTCACCATGCACTTGGAAATGATGGGAGGAAGTATTTTATGAAAGAGACTTTGGAAAACTCATGATTTCTTCACCCCCTCCTCCCCTGATCAATTCTGGTCAATTTATTTGGAACTACGCACTTAAAAAAGGATAGGAGAAGCTTTTTCGGTAAAAAAAAACCCAGGAAAATTTGTTTTAAATAATTTTCAGACAAAAAAGTGATTAAGATGGAGTTGTTACTTCTCACACATTCTGCGACCACATGGTACCTTATAAGATTTTCAAATTTTCTTCTATCAAACACTTTATAGTTCTCTGTCTCTGTCTGCCTGTCTCTTTTTTCCTCAAAGTTTGTGGAAGTGGTAGGCTTCCACAAACTTTTTAACCATGAAATTTCCCACTCCGCGTTAACATTTCCCTCCTCTTTTTCTCTGCACCTCTCACTTCCACTAAGAATGTAACAGTGTAATGTATCGGTTGCTCACCCATTCTCACCCGTCTCTCTCACACTCACCCTGTCTTTCTCTCTCTCAGTTTTACTCCACATCCCCGTCTCAAGAACGAACGAACAAACAGAATCTTATAACTTAGAAAATTGAAATGGAAGGACGGGCTATTATTTGAGAAGGGTGCAATAGTGTTAGTTTTTTTGATGTCCTGTACCCATATATGCATGCATATATACATATATATGTAGGTATGTATATATATAATGTGTGAATTTGTGGTCGGGTTGAGCTGAAAATTTGCACATCTATTTTGCTGGCGAGTTTCCATGGCAACTTTGAGTTTGCTCAAGTGAAAGGTGTGGCCTCTAGGGCAAAATTCCCCATCTTTTAAAATGTGGCCCTCGTAGACCCGAATGAAATCGGGTTACAATACCGAAACAATTAAACAATAAAATAACTATGTCATTTTAATCCCGAGCAAGGCCGGATATCTCTGTAAGTCTGTTATATATTTATGAAAAGGGCAGAAGTTGTCTCATAAGCAATTGTACAGGCAAAAGTGTTAGTAAACGTGGTCGCATTGACCTGAAAATTTGCACACCTATGTTAAAAGTGCTGGGAAGTTTGCATGGCAACTTTGAGTTTGCTCACTTGAAAGGCGTGGCTTGTAGGGCAAAATTTCTCATCTTTAAAATCTGGCCCGAGTTGACCCGAATGAAATCGGGTTGTAATACAAGTAACTTAGGAAATTGAAATGGTAGGACGAGCTATTATTTGATAAAATGAGAAGGGTGCAAGAGTGTTAGTGTGAGGAAAATCAGGTGGCAAAGGAAGAATGTTTGATATCAGGGTAGAGGAGAACAGAGTTGTGTAAGCGTCAAATATGGAGTGGCAGTAGGATGAAAACGTTGATACAGCTGTTATGCAGGGATATCCTCGCAACGCTGCATACATACTTTCGTAAATACATCGATATACGCATACACACACATACACATAAGTAACTTTTAAAGTGCAGAGGAAGGGAAAGAAAGGAGGGTGTGAGAAATACGTAGCTTTAAGGAATGAAGGGGTGAGTTGACAACAATTGTTCACAGGTGGCATTTCTGCTGTCCATAGCAAAGAAACACTCGCTCGCACGCACGCACACACACACACGTCTACTGTACACCATTTTTAAACACGTGATTACCTGTGTGTACGTTTGTAAATTTGTGTGTATGTGTGTGTGTATGTGTGTGTGCGTCTGTGTGTGTTTGTGTGTGTGACGTCCTATAACTGTCCGTCTCTCTACTTCTGTAGGGGCTTCCCTGTTACTGTCACATATGACATTTTAAAATTACGTCAACATTTTCAAATTTGATATATTGAAATAATTTTCCACGTTAAATTCAATTTTGCTATTTATTTGTTTCAGAAAAATTACTGAAAAATGTTATAGAGGTTTAATATTTAATCAATTTTTCCTAATCAGAAAACAGGATTTGGATGCTGGTATTTGCTTCAGTACTTTTCACAATTTATTACGAGGAGGAATTTTTTATTAAACAAACGAAAGCAAAGCATTACGACGACCAAAGATGCAAGAACTGCTGAAGTTTTAATGAGTCTTATTGAATAAATTTATATGAAACGGTCGAACAGATATGTAAATAATTTTAAAAGGAATTTTTTGCGAAAAGTTGCACAAATTTGTTCCGATCAAGAGGCCTATCTGTCGATGAAAGCATGGTCTGACATGGAATAAACAAAAATGTATATAAGACATTTTATTGTAAAAATTGCTCCACGGCGAATTTTTTTCCCACGAGAGTTCCGGACCCCAGTAAAGTAGTTATTTGTATGCAGCCAATCAGGGTTCATCTTCACCTTGTCAAGTTAAAAAATGTTGGCATTCAAAATGGCGACCTCCGATTACCATGCGAATCTTGTATTGTGCTCCCATTCAAATGCCAATATCATCGATACTGAACACATAGGCTTGTTAGTGGTGTGTTTGAATTACTATAGCAATCAAAGATAATGTTTTGGCCGAATATGAAAGTGCAGGAACTGCTTGAAGGTTTAATAAATACACTGATGTCAATATTCTGTAAATAGAACGCCGCCGAGGTCGACTTTGCCTTTCATCGTTTCGGAATCGATAAATTTAAGTACCAGTTGCATACTTGAGTCGATTTAATCGACTGGTCACCTCCCTCCAAATTTCGGGCCTTGTGCCTTGAGTAGAAAAGTATATTTGTAAACAATGTGTTATGTCTCCGGTAATTTTATTTCATGTAAATAAATCCTATTAAGCTATAATTTTTAGCACACCTTACAACCACCAGTGTTTAATGCAAATGCGATAAACAACACGTTACATGCGATAAACACATTACAATTTTTAACAGAAAAATTTAGAATTAGATAAAAGTTCTCGGGTGATTCTTTTTCTTGTAAATAAATGTTTATGTTAATTTAAAAGAGAAAAGCAGTTAGTTTTAAATCTCTGATCAAGATGTTGGCAAATAAACTTTAATTTAAAAGATTTATCAAAACATCTTATTTAGCTGTTATTTTTAGCACACCCCACAGCCATCTCAATGCTCAGTGACAAAAAGAAACAATCATTAACCTAGAGGAAATTACTATCTGCCAGTAGAGAGGGAAAGAGTAAAGATAGCACGGTACTGACTAGAAAGGAAGAAAGGACGAAGGTGACTCTGTTTTGATTGGCTATATGCAAAAGAGTTCATTACTGGGGTCCGGAACTCTCGTGGGAAGAAAAATTTCGCTGTCTGGCAACGAAGGGCTACTTAGCTAGTTTTCAATAAAGATGACAATATAAATCACTAGTCAGAGAGAGTTATGTCCCTTTATATTTGTTTACAAAGAAATAATATACAGTTCTTGGAGCTGAACAAATGAAACAAATACATAGACCAGACCAAAACTGATTTTTAAGGTTTCTTGAACCGTAACAATAATCACACATAGCAAACCTGCTGAAATGTTCTGAGATGAGTTGCATTGATTGACATTGTCATTTTTCGGATTATGAACGAACACCTAATTCTTGAGATGTAAAAACAAAACCAAAAACTAATGTGAAGACACGTGGTTAGGTTGTTGTGATCATGAGTTCGATTTCCAGACTGGGTCGCATGTTGTGTTCTAGGGCAAGGCACATTTCATGTTGCTCTAGTTTAATCTGCTAAAAATGAGTGCGAATCTCTTGTTTGGCTTTCACAGTTAGAAATTTTAAACGGATCTTTACCTTTTAGCCTACAAACTTTAAAATAATTTTTTGTAACTAAATACTTTCAAACTTTGGACACTGGTAAACTGTGTCATATAAAACATATTTTATTCTTAGCATTTTGGAGAAAAACTTATAAATACGAAGATATTTCACCTTAAATTTCTCGTATTTCGGTAATTTCAACCAATCAATGACGTGTATTGAGATGAATAAAATTTCTGCCATTGTTTGTCAACAACTATCGGCGGTGTATATTTCGTTTGTCACTGTTATTTATGACAACCCTAACCCTAAAACCTTAACCCTAAAACCCTAACTCTAAAACCTTAAAACCAGTACAAATGCACGAACGATGTCATAAATAGCAGTGACAAACGATTAGTGGAAAATCTAGGAAAGTAGCATTTGAGTTTAAAAAAAAGAAAAGGAAAAAACTGAAGTTCAGTAGCTGCAGCCAAAGAATCGCTCTCTGAAAGATCAACAAAGTTTATCCATCTAAACGGGAATAAGATTGAATAAAGTGATAACTACTGTGAAAGTGAGATACAGTATGGTGTAAAAAAGAAGTCTAGTTCCGTGTTGCAGGGAGAGTTGTAGTAGTCGTAGAATAGGTCGAGTGTTTTGATGTTTCTGATAAAAACTTTATTTGCTTGTCTATGTTTTCCAATAAACTCTGCTGAGATATTCTTTTTTGCCCCTTGAAATTTTCAGACTCTAAAAGTAATTTGCGGACATTCTGTCCCTTCGAAGTTGAATAACAAGAGTTTCGAATACCAAGGAAGTTGATTTCTTTGAAAATAAAATATTAATGTATTGAATCAACTTGAAAATGAAATGAGTTCAACAGAAACTGCGCAACACTTTAGCATGAACGAAACAACTATTAGAACAATTAAACGATACAAAGAATATTCAGTGACACTGCAAGTGTTTTAAATAACTTTAAAACACATATGAGACATGCGTAGAAACATGTTACAATAACTAATCTGTCTTCATATATATGTGTGTGTGTGTGAGTGTGTGTGTGTGTGTGTGTGTATGTATATATATATATATATATATATATACACACCCTTAAAACATTTTTTTTCGACACAACCCCCGCCCCCGTTCGACTACGGGGAATACGAATCAGCAAAAAAATTGGCAAAAATCGACATTTCTAAGTTACCAATCCCCACCCCCATTTCTTTTATTTTAAACGTTTTTTTTTTTTCAAATAATGCGAAAATACGGATTAAATGATTCTGAAAATAAATTTCCCAAAATTTTTTTTTGAGAAGTTTTTTTCTAAATATGCGGAAAAATACGGACATTATGATTCAGTGGCCAAAATTTCAAACATTTCTGTACTACGGTTAGGGTTTTAGGTTAATGTTGGGAGGCCAAG